>NC_041382.1:171877182-171880616 GCF_002162155.2 Triticum dicoccoides | reverse complement strand
TCAATGGGCCTTATTGGGTCTTAGCGGGAGAGAGGAGAAGGAGGCCAGGTGGAGGGCGCCCCCAAGTCCAATCCGAATTGGGTGGGGGGCCGTCCCCCTCTTTCCTTCCCTCTCTCTCCCTCTTCCTTCTTCTCCTACACTTACTAGGAAAGGGGGAAACCTACTCCTACTGGGAGTAGGACTCCCCCTTGGGCGCGCCCTATGAGGGCCGGCCCTCCCCTCCACCACTCCTTTATGTACCGGGGAGGGGGGCACCCCATAGACACACAAGTTGATTGTTTAGCCGTGTGCGGTGCCCCCCTCCACAGAATTCCACCTCGGTCATATCGTTGTAGTGCTTAGGCGAAGCCCTTCGTCAGTAACTTCATCATCACCGTCATCACGCCGTCGTGCTGACGAAACTCTCCATCGGCCTCAGTGTGACGCCCCCGATTTGACCGCACACTAATCATGCACGCAAATGTGTACGATCAAGATCAGGGACTCACGGGAAGATATCACAACACAACTCTACAAATAAAATAAGTCATACAAGCATCATAATACAAGCCAGGGGCCTCGAGGGCTCGAATACAAGTGCTCGATCATAGACGAGTCAGCGGAAGCAACAATATCTGAGTACAGACATAAGTTAAACAAGTTGCCATAAGATGGCTAGCACAAACTGGGATACAGATCGAAAGAGGCGCAGGCCTCCTGCCTGGGATCCTCCTAACTACTCCTGGTCGTCGTCAGCAGCCTGCACGTAGTAGTAGGCACCTCCAGTGTAGTAGTCATCATCGACGGTGGCGTCTGGCTCCTGGGCTCCAACGTCTGGTTGCGGCATCCAAGAAGAAGAGGAAAATGGGGGAAAAGAGGGAGCAAAGCAACCGTGAGTACTCATCCAAAGTACTCGCAAGCAAGGATCTACACTACATATGCATGGTTATATGTGTAAGGAGGCCATATCAGTGGACTGAACTGCAGAATGCCAGAATAAGAGGGGGATAGCTAATCCTATCGAAGACTACGCTTCTGGCAGCCTCCGCCTCGCAGCATGTAGAAGAGAGTAGATTGAAGTCCTCCAAGTAACATCTCCAAGCAGCATATCCAGGTAGCATCTCCAAGCGCATCTCCAGTCGCATCGCATAGCATAATCCTACCCGGCGATCCTCTCCTCGTCGCCCTGCGGAAAAGCGATCACCGGGTTGTCTGTGGAACTTTGAAGGGTGTGTTTTATTAAGTATCCGGTTCTAGTTGTCATAAGGTCAAGGTACAACTCCAAGTCGTCCTGTTACCGAAGATCACGGCTATTCGAATAGATTAACTTCCCTGCAGGGGTGCACCACATAGCCCAACACGCTCGATCCCATTTGGCCGGACACACTTTCCTGGGTCATGCCCGGCCTCGGAAGATCAACACGTCGCAGCCCCACCTAGGCAAAACAGAGAGGCCAGCACGCCGGTCTAAACCTAAGCGCACAGGGGTCTGGGCCCATCGCCCATAGCACACCTGCATGTTGCGAGGGCGGCCGAAAGCAGACCTAGCCTAGTGGCGTTCCAGTCCAATTCGGCGCGCGCCGCTCCGTCGCTGACGTCTGAAGTGCTTCGGCTGATACCACGACGTCGGGATACCCATAACTACTCCCACGTAGATGGTTAGTGCGTATAGGCTCGTAGCCAGACTCAGATCAAATACCAAGATCTCGTTAAGCGTGTTAAGTATCCGCGAATGCCGAACAGGGCCAGGCCCACCTGTCTCCTAGGTGGTCTCAACCTGCCCTGTCGCTCCGCCACAAAGTAACAGTCGAGGGCCGTCGGGAACCCAGGCCCACCTCTACCGGGATGGAGCCACCTGTCCTTTCAGCCCCCTCGTCAGAATCACTTGCGGGTACTCAATGAGCTGACCCGACTTTAGTCACCATCTGTGTAGTATGTAGTATGTATAGTATATACCCGTGATCACCTCCCAGGTGATCACGGCCCAATAGTATAGCAAGGCAGACTGACAAGAATGTAGGGCCAATGATGATAAACTAGCATCCTATACTAAGCATTTAGGATTGCAGGCAAGGTATCAACAGATGTAGCGACAATGTCAGGCTATGCATCAGAATAGGATTAACGAAAGCGGTAACACGCTACTCTACTCTAATGCAAGCAGTATAGAGTAGAATAGGCGATATCTGGTGATCAAGGGGGGGGGCTTGCCTGGTTGCTCTGGCAAGAAGGAGGGGTCGTCAACTCCGTAGTCGAACTGGTCAGCAGCAGCGTCGGTCTCGTAGTCTACCGGAGAGAAGAGGGGGAAGAAATAATGAATACAGAGCAAACAAAGCACCACAAAATATATCAAGGCAATACGCGGTGTTCGGTGTGCCCTAACGCGGTAGTGGGTGATACCGGTGAAGGGGGGAAAACATCCGGGAAAGTATTCCCGGTGTTTCGTGTTCTCGGGCAGAGGAGCCGGAGGGGGAAAGTTGCGGGTTCGATAGGTTAGGGGGTGTGTGGCGGACGAACGGACCGCGTATCCGGATTCGTCTCGTCGTTCTGAACAACTTTCATGTTGAAAATATTTAAATCCGAGTTACGGATTAAAAGATATGATTTTCTAAAGATTTTATTAATTTCTGGAATTTAATTATTTATTTAATTAATTCGAAAAAATGTATTTATGACGTCAGCATGATGTCATGCTGACTTCAGCAGTCAACAGGGGTTGACTGAGTCAACCCTGACAGGTGGGTCCCGTTCGTCATACACTGTTAACTAATTAACCTAATTAAGTTTAATTAACAATAGTTAATTAGGTTAATTAGTTATTAGGTTAATTAACCAGGATTAATTAGATTAATTATTTACTTAACAGTTAATTAGGTTAATTAGCGATTAGGTTAATCTAATTATAATTAATTAACCTAATTAATTCCTTAATTAATTAATTAATTAATTTTATTATTATTCTTATTTTCTCCCTTTTTTTAATCATCCAGGGCGTGGGGCCCCCTGTCATTGGCCCAGAGGGGCTTTGCGGGTGCCGGGTGTGGTTGCTGGGGCGGAGCCCCGTGAGTGTGCGGGCAGTTACGGGCGTGTGGGTGCGGGGCGCACCCAGGCGCCCACCACGCGAGGGGAGACGAGGCCGGCCAGGGCTGCGCCCGGCGGCGGCGAGGCCACAGCGGCCAGCGCGGGCGCGGGCCGGCGCCAGAGGCGGCCAGGGGTCAGCAGCGGAACGGGGGGGAGAGGGTAGCAGGGGGATGGGGTTCTCACCCCCGTTGTAGGGGAGTTCGGCGGTGAGGCGCGATGGCGCCTACGGGGAGGAGGTCGGGGAAGGCGTCCGTCGGGGAGGTGGAGGACTAGGCGGCGACGGGCGGCGACGCGGTGGTCCGGCGACGAGGTCGAGGCGGTTGCCTCGATCTAGAACGATGCGGGCCAGCAAGGGGGCCCGTTGGTGGCGATGG
>NC_041382.1:171856980-171876751 GCF_002162155.2 Triticum dicoccoides | reverse complement strand
CCGATTGGATCGGGGAGAGGGAGAGTGGGGGCGCGAGTGGGGGGAGTGGGGTGTCGGTGCCTAGGGTTAGGAGTGGAGGGGGTTATGGGGGAGTGGGGACGGGCCGGCCTAGTCGGCCTGGTGGCCAGCTGGTTGGGCCAAGGCCCAGTTGGCCTGGGGGGTTCTTTTCCTTTTTTTTTTAGCTTTGTTTTTTTTTAACTTTTTATTATTTTCATTTTTTCCTTTTTGTTACTATTTATGTTAGTTTTATAAATTATAAAATTAGTTCCTAAAATTGTATTACTACTTATTCTAATGCCACAATAACTTGGGCGCCCAAACAATTTAGTTTAACATTTTATATATTATAAAACGAATTTAATTACTGGTTTTAGCTACTGTTTATTTACTTTAGAGCATTTAGCTATTTTATAAAAGTGTGGTTTCTCCACCATAATTACCTATGCAATATTTGGTTCACTCCGAACATTTTAGTTTTAATATTTGAAAACTTTTATTGTTTGCTTGATTTTGAATTTGAATTTGAATTGATTTCGAACTAACTCGAGATTAGCAACTATAAACGAGGTGACGTGGCACCATTAGCAGAGGATCACTGTAGCTTAATTACCCGGGCGTCACACTCAGCTGGATCAAGAGTACGAGGGACGTCACCGAGCTAAACGTGTGCAGATCACGAAGGTGCCGTGCATTCGGTACTTGATTGGTTGGATCGCGAAGACATTCGACTACATCAACCGCGTTTCATAACGCTTCCGCTTTCGGTCTACGAGGGTACGTAGACATACTCTCCCCCTCTTGTTGCTATACATCTCCTAGGTAGATCTTGCGTGATCGTACGAAAATTTTGAAATACTGCGTTCCCCAATAGTGGCATCCGAGCCAGGTCTATGCGTAGATGTTATATGCATGAGTAGAACACAAAGGAGTTGTGGGCGTGAGTATATACATATTGCTTGCCATCACTAGTTGATTCTTGAGTCAGCGGTATTGTTGGATGAAGCGGCTTAGACCGACATTACGCGTACGCTTACGTGAGACTGGTTCTACCGACGTGCTTCGCACACAGGTGGCTAGTGGGTGTCTGTTTCTCCAACTTTAGTTGAATCGGTTTCAATGAACAGGGTTCTTTCTGAAGATTAAAAAGCAATCACTATACTACGTTGTGGTTTTTGATGCGTAGGTAAGGACGGTTCTTGCTAAGCTCATAGCAGCCACGTAAAACTTGCAACAATAAAGTAGAGGACGTCTAACTTGTTTTTGCAGGGCATGTTGTGATGTGATATGGTCAAGATGTGATTATATAAATTATTGTATGAGATGATCATGTTTTGTAACACAGTTATCGGCAACTGCCAGGAGCCATATAGTTGTCGCTTTATTGTATGAAATGCAATCGCCATGTAATTGCTTTACTTTATCACTAAGTGATAGCGATAGTCGTAGAAGCAATAGTTGGCGAGACGACAACGATGCTTCGATGGAGATCAAGGTGTCAAGCCAGTGACGATGGTGATCATGACGGTGCTTTTGAGATGGAGATCAAAAGGCACAAGATGATGATGGCCATATCATATCACTTATTTGATTGCACGTGATGTTTATCCTTTATGCATCTTATTTTGCTTAGTTCGGCAGTAGCATTATAAGATGATCCCTCACTAAATTTCAAGGTACAAGTGTTCTCCCTGAGTATGCACCGTTGCTACGGTTCGTCGTGCCGAGACACCACGTGATGATCGGGTGTGATAAGCTCTACGTTCACATACAACGGGTGCAAGCCAGTTTTGCACAAGCAGAATACTCGGGTTAAACTTGATGAGCCTAGCATATGTAGATATGGCCTCGGAACACTGAGACCGAAAGGTCGAGCGTGAATCATATAGTAGATATGATCAAAATAGTGATGTTCACCATTGAAAACTACTCTATCTCACGTGATGATCGGACATGGTTTAGTTGATATGGATCACGTGATCACTTAGATGATTATAGGGATGTCTATCTAAGTGGGAGTTCTTAAGTAATATGATTAATTGAACTTTAATTTATCATGAACTTAGTACCTGATAGTATTTTGCATGTCTATATTGTTGTAGATATATGGCCAGTGTTGTTGTTCCGTTGAATTTTAATGCGTTCCTAGAGAAAGCTAAGTTGAAACATGATGGTAGCAATTACATGGACTGGGTCCGTAACTTGAGGATTATCCTCATTGCTGCATAGAAGAATTACATCCTGGAAGCACCACTGGGTGACAAGCCTGCTGCAGATGCTGATGAAAACGTTAAGAACATCTGGCAGAGCAAAGCTGATGACTACTTGATAGTTCAGTGTGCCATACTTTACGGCTTAGAACCGGGACTTCAACGGCGTTTTGAACGTCATGGAGCATATGAGATGTTCCAGGAGTTGAAGTTAATATTTCAAGCAAATGCCCGGATTGAGAGATATGAAGTCTCCAATAAGTTCTACAGCTGCAAAATGGAGGAGAATAGTTCTGTTGGTGAACATATACTCAGAATGTCTGGGTACTACCACCAAGCTACAAGAGCTTCGTGATGAACTATAATATGCAAGGGATGGATAAGACAATTCCCAAGCTCTTCGCAATGCTAAAGGCTGTGGAGGTAGAAATCAAGAAGGAGCATCAAGTGTTGATGGTCAACAAGACCACCAGTTTCAAGAAGAAGGGCAAAGGGAAGAAGGGGAACTTCAAGAAGAACAGCAAGCAAGTTGCTGCTCAAGTGAAGAAGCCCAAGTCTGGACCTAAGCCTGAGACTGAGTGCTTCTACTGCAAAAGGATTGGTCGCTGGAAGCGGAACTGCCCCAAGTATTTGGCGGATAAGAAGGATGGCAAAGTGAAATGTATATTTGATATACATGTTATTGATGTGTACCTTACTAGTGCTCGCAGTAGCGCCTGGGTATTTGATACTAGTTTTGTTGCTAATATTTGCAACTCGAAACAGGGGCTACGGATTAAGTGAAGATTGGTTAAGGACGAGGTGACGATGCGCGTGGGAAATGGTTCCAAAGTCGATGTGATCGCAGTTGACACGCTACCTCTACATCTACCTTCGGATTAGTTTTAGACCTGAATAATTGTTATTTGGTGCCACCGTTAAGCATGAACATTATATCTGGATCTTGTTTGATGTGAGACGGTTATTCATACAAATCAGAGAATAATGATTGCTCTATTTATATGAGTAATATCTTTTATGATCATGCACCCTTGATGAGTGGTCTATTTTTACTAAATCTTGATAGTAGTGATACACATGTTCATAGTACTGAAGCCAAAAGATATAATTTTAATAATGATAGTGCAACTTATTTGTGGCACTGCCGTTTAGGTCATATTAGTGTAAAGCGCATGAAGAAACTCCATGCTGATGGGCTTTTAGAATCACTTGATTATGAATCACTTGATGCTTGCGAAACCATGCCTCATGGGAAAGATGACCAAGACTCCGTTCTCCGGAACAATGGAACGAGCAACAGACTTATTGAAAATTACACATACCGATGTATGCGGTTCGATGAGTGTTGATGCTCGTGGCGGGTATCGTTATTTTTCGACCTTCACAGATGATTTGAGCATATATGGATATATCTACTTGATGAAACATAAGTCTGAAACATTTGAAAAGTTCAAAGAATTTCAGAGTGGAGTGGAAAATCATCGTAACAAGAAAATTAAGTTTCTACGACCTGACCGTGGAGGAGAATATTTGAGTTATGAGTTTGGTCTTCATTTGAAACAATGCGGAATAGTTTTGCAACTCACTCCACCTAGAACACCACAGCGTAATGGTGTGTCCGAACGTCGTAACCGCACTTTATTAGATATGGTGCAATCTATGATGTCTCTTACTGATTTACCGCTATCGTTTTGGGGTTATGCTTTAGAGACGACTGCATTCACGTTAAATAGGGCACCATCGAAATCCATTGAGACGACACCTTATGAATTGTGGTTTGGCAAGAAACCCAAGTTGTCGTTTCTTAAAGTTTGGGTCTGTGATGCTTATGTGAAAAAACTTCAACCTGATAAGCTCAAACCCAAATCGGAGAAATGTGTCTCATAGGATACCCAAAAGAGACTATTGAGTACACTTTCTATCACAGATCCGAAGGCAAGATATTTGTTGCTAAGAATCGATCCTTTCAAGAGAAGGAGTTTCTCTCAAAAGAAGTGAGTGGGAGGAAAGTAGAACTTGATGAGGTAACTGTATCTGCTCCCTTATTGGAAACTAGTTTATCACAGAAATGAGTTCCAGTGATTCCTACACCAGTAAGTGAGGAAGCTAATGATGATGGTCATGAAACTTCTGATCAAGTTACTACCGAACCTCGTAGGTCAACCAGAGTAAGATCTGCACTAGAGAGGTACGGTAATCTTGTTCTGAAAGTCATGTTACTTGACCATGACGAACCTACGAACTATGAGGAAGCGATGATGAGCCCAGATTCCGCAAAATGGCTTGAGGCCATGAAATCTGAGATGGGATCCATGTATGAGAACAAAGTGTGGACTTTGGTTGACTTGCCCGATGATCGGCAAGCCATAAAGAATAAATGGATCTTCAAGAAGAAGACTGACACTGACGGTAATATTACTGTCTATAAAGCTCAACTTGTTGCAAAAGGTTTTCAACAAGTTCAAGGAGTTGACTACGATGAGACCTTCTCACCCGTAGCAATGCTTAAGTTCGTCCAAATCATGTTAGCAATTGCCGCATTTTATGATTATGAAATTTGGCAAATGGATGTCAAAACTGCATTCCTTAATGGATATCTTAAAGAAGAGTTGTATATGATGCAACCAGAAGGTTTTGTCGATCCAAAAGGTGCCGACAAAGTGTGCAAGCTCTAGCGATCCATTTATGGACTGGTGCAAGCCTCTCGGAGTTGGAATATATGCTTTGATAGTGTGATCAAAGCATATGGTTTTATACAGACTTTTGGAGAAGCATGTATTTACAAGAAAGTGAGTGGGAGCTCTGTAGCATTTCTGATATTATATGTGGATGACATATTACTGATCGCAAATGATACTGGATTTCTGAATAGCATAAAGGGATACTTGAATAAGAATTTTTCAATGAAAGACCTCAGTGAAGTTGCTTATATATTGGGCATCAAGATCTATAGAGATAAATCAAGATGCTTAATTGGATTTTCACAAAGCACATACCTTGATAAAGTTTTGAAAAAGTTCAAAATGGATCAAGCAAAGAAAGGGTTCTTGCCTGTATTACAAGGTGTGAAGTTGAGTCAGACTCAATGCCTGACCACTGCAGAAGATAGAGAGAAAATGAAAGTAATTCCCTATGCTTCAGCCATAGGTTCTATCATGTATGCAATGCTATGTACCAGACCCGATGTGTGCCTTTATATTAGTTTAGTAGGAAGGTACCAAAGTAATCCAGGAGTGGATCACTGGACAATGGTCAAGAACATCCTAAAATACTTGAAAAGGACTAAGGATATGTTTCTCGTTTATGGAGGTGACAAAGAGCTCGTCGTAAACGGTTACGTCGATGCAAGCTTTGACACTGATCTGGATGACTCTAAGTCACAAACCAAATACATATTTTTATTGAATGGTGGAGCTGTCAGTTGGTGTAGTTCCAAGCAGAGCGTCGTGGCGGGATCTACGTGTGAAGCGGAGTACATAGTTGCTTCGAAAGCAGCAAATGAAGGAGTCTGGATGAAGGAGTTCATATCCGATCTAGGTGTCATACCTAGTGCATCGGGTCGAATGAAAATCTTTTGTGACAATACTGGTGCAATTGCCTTGGCAAAGGAATCCAAATTTCACAAGAGAACCAAGCACATCAAGAGACGCTTCAATTCCATCCGCGATCAAGTCAAGGAGGGAGACATAGAGATTTGCAAGATACATACAAATCTGAATGTTGCAGACCCGTTAACTAAGCCTTTCTCACGAGCAAAACATGATCAACACCAAGACTCCATAGGTGTTAGAATAATTACAGTGTAATCTAGATTATTGACTCTAGTGCAAGTGGGAGACTAAAGGAAATATGCCCTAGAGGCAATAATAAAGTTGTTATTTATATTTCCTTATATCATGATAAATGTTTATTATTCATGCTAGAACTGTATTAACCAGAAACTTAGTACATGTGTGAATACATAGACAAACAGAATGTCACTACTATGCCTCTACTTGACTAGCTCGTTAATCAAAGATGGTTAAGTTTCCTAACCATAGACATGAGTTTTCATTTGATGAACGGGATCACATCATTAGAGAATGATGTGATTGACTTGACCCATCCGTTAGCTTACCACTATGATCGTTTAGTTTATTGCTATTGCTTTCTCCATGACTTATACATGTTCCTATGACTATGAGATTATGCAACTCCCGAATACTGAAGGAACACTTAGTGTGCTATCAAACGTCACAACGTAAATGGGTGACTATAAACATGCTCTACAGGTGTCTCCGATGGTGTTTGTTGAGTTGGCATAGATCGAGATTAGAATTTGTCACTCTGATTGTCGGAGAGGTATCTCTGGGCCCTCTCGGTAATGCACATCACTATAAGCCTTGCAAGCAATGTGACTAATGAGTTAGTTGCGGGATGTTGTATTACGGAACAAGTAAAGAGACTTTCTGGTAACGAGATTGAACTAGGTACTAATATACCGATGATCGAATATCGGGCAAGTAACATATCGATGACAAAGGGAACAACGTATGTTGTTATGCGGTCTGACCGATAAAGATCTTCGTGGAATATCTAGGAACCAATATGAGCATCTGATAATCCCCAAGTGCAAGGAATCATAGTAGCAATTTCCAAATGTGGAAGTGATAAGTATGGAGTGTCGAACCCACAAGGAGCTTAAGGTAAGATCAATATTCTCTCAAGCCTTATCTGCCATTGATACGACTCTACGTACACCGAACGTTTGCTTCCAACTAGCAACGAGAAATAAAACTATGTTGTGGGTATGAAGAGGATAACTTTGTATGATATCAGAGAGCTAAAATATAAAAGTAGGTGCTGTTATCATAAAGTTAGAATAAATTACTAAATATTATAAATAGCGAGTGTGGAATAATGATGGATCGGTGTGCGGAATTGTCCTAGGCAATCATTAACAAGACCGGTAATCACTACTGCAATTTCATATGAGGGAGAGGCATAAGCTAACATACTTTCTCTACTTGGATCATATGCACTTATTATTGGAACTCTAGCAAGCATCCGCAACTACTAAAGATCATTAACGTAAAACCCAACCATAGCAAGTAAAATTGAAAATACGCTCCAAGCAAAACACATATCATGTGACGAATAAAAATATAGCTCCGAGTAAGGTATACCGATAGTTTTGAAGACGAAAAAGGGGATGCCTTTCGGGGCATCCCCAAGCTTAGGAGCTTGAGTCTTCCTTGAATATTATCTTGGGGTGCCCCGGGCATCCCCAAGCTTAGGGTCTTTCCACTCCTTATTCTCCTCATATCGATATCCCACCCAAAGCTTGAAAACTTTAATCACACAAAACTTATCGGAACTTCGTGAGATAGGTTAGTATGATAAAGAGTAAACCATTCACTTTGGTACTGTCAAAGACAAGGTTCATAATTTTTCTCTCACAATGCCTAGTGTAACATATCATTTCTACAATTTATATTGAGAAATATAAGTCATAGAAACTAGAAAACAAGCAAACTATGCAATAAAAACAGAATCTGTCAGAAACAGGACAGTTTGTAATGATCTGAACACTAACCATACTTCTGCTACTCAAAAAATTATGAAATAAATTGGTGGACGTGAGGAATTTTTCTATTAATATTCTTCAAAAATAATCAACCTAATCACACTCACCAATAAAAAATGGAAGCAAATCTCGTGAGCGCAAAGTTTCTGTTTTTTACAGCAAGATCACATTAACTTTCACCCAAGTCTCCCCAAAGGTCTTACTTGGCACTTTTTTGAAACAAAAGATATAATACATTATTAATACAGTAGCTTAATCATGAGAACACACAAAAAACATTAATGGTAAATATTGGGTTGTCTCCCAACAAGCGCTTTTCTTTAATGCCTTTTAGCTAGGCATGATGATTTCAATGATGCTCACATAAAAGATAAGAATTGAGACATAAAGAAAGCATCATGAAGAATATTACTAGCAAATTTAAACCTATCCCACTTACTATGCCTAGGGATTTTGTGAGCACACAATCTATGGGAACAAGAATCAACTAGCATAGGAAGGCAAAACAGGTATAACTTCAAAACTTTAAGCACATAGAGAGGAAAACTTGATATTATTGTACTCCTACAAGCATGTATTCCTCCCTCATAACAATTTTCAGTAGCATCATGAATGATTTCGACAATATTACCATCACATAAAGCATTCTTTTCATGATCTACGAGCATAGAAATTTTACTACTCTCCACATTCGGAATAGCGGGATCACTAGTTCCTAAAGTTGACACTCTTCCAAACCCGCTTTAGATGATAGTATTATTCATACTCCAAAATATATAAGTGAAGTTCATGGAGCATTCTACAATTAATATAAACTAACCAATGTCCAAGCTTAAAATGTATGAGTGAAGCACACGAAGCATTCTATAAAACCATACTCAAAAGATTTAAGTGAAGCACATGAAGCATTCTATAAATCAATGAAGGGCTATCTCATACTAGCATGTTTCATAAAGGAAGAACAAAAAACACAAAGGACACAAATCATGTGAATGAAACAAAAACCAAGGCATACCGATAATTGTTGAAGAAGAAAGATGGGATGCCAACCGGGGCATCCCCAAGCTTAGATGCTTGAGTATCCTTATAATATTTACTTGGGGTGCCTTGGGCATCCCCAAGCTTGAGATCTTGCCTCTCTTTATTCTTCTCACATCGGTAACTCCTCGTTCTTCGAACACTTCATCCACAAAAAACTTTAACAAAAACTGTGTGAGATCCGTTAGTATAATAAAGCAAATCACTACCTTTAGGTACTATTGCAAACTCATTCCAATTTCATATTAGAACTATATCTACTGTATTCCAACTTCACCATGGTTCATACCCCCCTATACTACCCATAGATTCATCAAAATAAGCAAATATCACATGAAAAACAGAATCTGTCTAAAACAGGACAGTCTGTAGTAATCTGAAGGTTTAGTAAACTTATGTAACTCCAAAAATTATGAAATAAATATGAAATTTTGAAAAATTTATACAGAAGTAATGTGCAAAAAGTTTTAGACCCATTTGACTTTCCAGTAAAAAATGTAAAATCACACGCTACAGCAAAAGTTTCTGTTTTTGTTCTGCACATAGTAAACAAGCAATCTAATCATCCTAAAACCAAAGCTTGGCACATTATTTTTATAATACAATGGATATATATATATATATATATATATATATATATATATATATATATATATAAGGGGATAATTATTTACAGAGAAATTTCCATGAAAAATTCTACATTGTTTCCGTGAGCATGAACACAAGTGCTCAAGGTCGACCCTCACTTCTTCAATGCATAACTTTCCAATCACTTCTCTTTTTGAAAAACTTTTTAGGCATGAGAGGCAAGTAATTTTTTTGGATTTTCATTATTAAAAAGAATTGTATGTTTCAACCACAACTAAACAGAAACAAAAAAGGAAAAACAAAATCTACTTAGTGAAGAAAGCAAACAAGCATACACAAGAATATCAACCCCACGCTATTGCTCCCCGGCAACGGCGCCAGAAAAGAGCTTGATAATCCCCAAGTGCAAGGAATCATCGTAGCAAATTCCAAAGGTGGAAGTGATTAGTATGGAGTGTTGAACCCACAAGGAGCTAAAGGTAAGATCAATATTCTCTCAAGCCCTATCTGCCACTGATACGACTCTACGTACACCGAACGTTTGCTTCCAACTAGCAACGAGAAATAAAACTATGTTGTGGGTATGACAAGGATAACTTTGTATGATACCGAAGAGCTAAAATACAAATGTAGGTGCTGTTATCATAAAGTTAGAATAAATTACTAAATATTATAAATAGCGAGTGTGGAATAATGATGGATCGGTGTGCGGAATTGTCCTAGGCAATCGTTAACAAGACCGCTAATCACTATTGCAATTTCATATGAGGGAGAGGCATAAGCTAACATAATTTCTCTACTTGGATCATATGCACTTATGATTGGAACTCTAGCAAGCATCCGCAACTACTAAAGATCATTAAGGTAAAACCCAACCATAGCATTAAACCTCTTTATCCCATACGCAACAACCCCCTTACTCGGGTTTGTGTTTCAGTCACTCACGCAACCCACTATAAGCGAATCATAAAGTTATTGCAACACCCTACATCGGGAATCCCTCACGCTTGCGCGACACGGAGGGCACCATAGGATAGCACCAAAGTAAAACATACAACTCATACCAATCTAGATCATCAATCAACCCAAAGACAAAGGATATCTACTCAAAACATCATAGGATGGCAACACATCATTAGATCATAATATGTGGCATAAAGCACCATGTTCAAGTAGGGATTACAGCGGGGTGCGGGAGAGTGGACCGTGTAAAAGAGATGACGATGGTGATGTTGATGAAGACAATCACCGCGGCGATGATTCCCCTCCCGATGGCACTCTGGTGCCACCGAGAGAGAGGAGGAGAGGTTCTCCCCCTTGTGCTTCCTCCTCCATGGTCTCCCCCCTAGATGGGGAGAGGTTCTCCCTCTGGTCCTTGGCCTTCATGGTGATGATGGCCCCTCCAGGATCCTCCTCCATGCCCTCCGGTGATGATGGCCCCCTCCGGCAGGGTGCCGGAGAGGGCCTAGATTGGTTTTCGGTGGCTACGGAGGCTTCTGGCGGTGGAACTCCCAATCTAGGTTAATTTCCTGAGGTTTCTGTATTTATAGGAATTTTTGGCGTCGGTCTCACGTCAAGGAGGTGCCCGAGGCGTCCACGAGGCAGGCCCACGCACCTGGGGGGTGGGCGCGCCCCCCACCCTCGTGGACGCCCCGGGACTCTCCTGGCCCAACTCTTTTACTCCGGGGTCTTCTTTTGGTCCATAAAAATCATGAAAAATTGACACGTCAATTGGACTCCGTTTGATATTCCTTTTTTGTAGAACTCAAAAACAAGGAAAAAATAGAAACTGGCACTGGGCACTAGGTTAATAGGTTAGTCCCAAAAATCATATAAAATAGCATATAAATGCATATAAAACACCCTAGATGGATAATGTAATAGCATGAATACTTCATAAATTATAGATACGTTGGAGACGTATCGGCATCCAAGTTCCGCTATTGGTTATTGACCAGAAGTAAGTCTCGTCTACGTAGTTCTCGAACCCGTAGGGCCCGCACGCTTAACGTTCGATGGCGATCGGTATTATGAGTTTATGTGTTTTGATGTACCGAAGGTAGTTCGGAGTCCCGGATGTGATCACGGACATGACAAGGAGTCTCGAAATGATCGAGACATAAAGATCGATATATTGGAAGGCTATGTTTGGACATTGGAATGGTTCCGGATGAGTTCGGGCATTGACCAGAGTACCGGGGGGTTACCGGAACCCCCCGGGGAGTCAATGGGCCTTATTGGGAGAGAGGAGAAGGCGGCCAGGTGGAGGGCGCCCCCCAAGCCCAATCCGAATTGGGGGGGGGGTGGTGGCCCCCCTTTCCTTCCCTCTCTCTCCCTCTCCCTTCTTCTCCTACTCCTACTAGGAAAGGGGGAAACCTACTCCTACTAGGAGTAGGACTCCCCCCTTGGGCGCGCCCTATGAGGGCCGACCCTCCCCTCCTCCACTCCTTTATATACCGGGGAGGGGCACCCCATAGACACACAAGTTGATTATTTAGCCATGTGCAGTGCCCCCTCCATAGAATTCCACCTCGGTCATGTCGTTGTAGTGCTTAGGCAAAGCCCTGCGTTGGTAACTTCATCATCACCGTCATCACGCTGTCATGCTGACAAAACTCTCCCTCGGCCTCAGCTGGATCAAGAGTACGAGGGACGTTACCGAGCTGAACGTGTGCAGATCGCGGAGGTGCCGTGCGTTCGGTACTTGATCGGTTGGATCGTGAAGATGTTCGACAACATCAACCGCGTTTCATAACGCTTCCGCTTTCGGTCTACGAGGGTACGTAGACATACTCTCCCCCTCTCGTTGCTATACATCTCCTAGATAGATCTTGCATGATCGTAGGAAAATTTTGAAATACTGCATTCCCCAACAAGGGCGCCTCGAAACTTTCCCTTAACCACGGTGCTTTATATACACCTAGACCCCATCATATTTATCAATCATTTTTTCTTCATCTCCATTGTGCGTTTCGAGACAATTTTCATTTCAGCCATGATTTGTTATTCTATTGGAGGGGAAATTCATCTTCACCTTCATCAACATCAATCATCGTTGTTTCAATATGAGTTGTGAGTAGTCCATCTCATGAACTATATGTTACTTGTTGCACTTTTTATCTTAAGAAGAGTTACTCTTCGTAAACCTATGAACCCCGATCTAGTTTTTATATAGAGAACACTTTCAACAACTTTCACTTGCACTTTGTTTTTAGTTACAATTTATTCCAAAAATAAAAAAATTACCACATCACCTTTAATATATTGTACACCTAGGAAATCAAGCAACGTTGACACCCTTGTTAGTGTTGTCACGGGCACAAGTGAAGTTTCATTTGTGTTATATAACTTATCATTGGTGATGGAAAGTTGTAACTTCACATATTCATACATTGGTTTCTCTCCGAGGGAAAAGTTTGTTGCTTACCGCAAACTCCTACACTTGGGAGCCCAACTAGTTGTTAGGCTATAACCTAGCAATCACCAGGGACTTCCAGCTGCAACCCTATTGTTGAGCAGCCACATACAACTTAGTCAATAGTTGGTGGACAAGTGAAGTGGCCAATGTGTGGTACCAAATGAAAACTTTAACCTTGTTGCTCATGCTTCGTCTCTATGAAAGTTTCGGAATGAACATAATACATGTGCTTTCAACATTACCTCATCCCGACCATTTTGTTATCATTGGATAATTTGAGGAGAATCGTCAATTTGGGACATTGCTAGGACAAATCACCCATGAAACATTTTAATGTGAGAGTAGTCTTTTTCATATTTTGCCAAAGTTTTTATCTCTGTCCAAAAATAAAAATTGCACTCATATAGGTGGCCAGGTGTGTTGAAATGAAGGTGAAAAGTGTAACTGCTAGAGGAGGGATCTCCCACTTTTTGCAAGGCTTGATGAAGGTTAATCCTATTTCCCAAACTTATGAGAAAGGTGCGTCAGTGATGACAATGAAAACTCTTTTATGTAAGGATGTGTGGATTAAGGATGTGGCTCTTGCTAGGAACTTTTTCAGATTGTATGCCATTTGCTTTACAAAGATGCTTATTGTGCAACAAGTTAAGTCTGAAGGTTGGGATTGTGTGCAATTTAGAAGAACATTATGGGTTGAGGCTACTGAGTAATGGGAAGAACTAAAAAGATTTCTCAATGGCATCTCCTTGATTAAGGCCAAAGATAGCCAAATGTAAAGAAGGTTCTAAGAAGTGGTTTACTGGTAGAGAAATGTATCTATGGATCAAATCAACAACCTTGGTTAGATATAGAGGGATGTGGAAAGTAGAAACGCCCCTAAAAATCAAGGTCTTGTGAATGATGTTCATAATACTACCTCCATCCGGATTTATTGGCCCCCTCCGTATTTTGTGCCAGTTTTGACCCTAGATTTGACTAACAAAATATAAGTTGTTTGTCATAAAACTTATATTGTTGGGTTAATTTGAAAGTGGTTTCCAATGATATTGTTTTTGTGGTACATAACTTGCTTTTTTGTAGATAAAATAAAGGTCAAAGTTTGAACCAAAATACAAGGGGGCTGATAAATTTGGATGGAGGTAGTAGTATAGTATTAACTAAAGAAAACCTACTGATAAGAGTCTCAACTGGGAATGATCAATGTTATTTTTGTGGGTAGACCAAGACAACAACACATTTTCTCTTTGAGTGCGAACTAGAAAAATTAACTTGGAGAGTTGTCATGAGATGCACTCAACCTGGTTAGGATAATTGAAAATGTTGATGGTTTGGTTGGTGAGTGGCTCTATCTTTTTTCCTCGCCGTCAACTATAACACCCCAGCCTCCCACCTAGGCTTGCGGACATTATGCCTCGCTATCACTTGCGATCTAGACTGACCCCGTAGACCAACACTTCTCTTTTATTCGCACTTGATCCTCACTCGTGTGCATCTAGGGAGAACTTCTTGTATGACTAGCCATCCTCAAATTACCCCATTCCAAGCATGATTAACTCATAGGTTCATTGGAGACGAGCTTCCGATAAAGAAGGTGCACCTTGTTGACATGAGTTGTCTAACAATCCTATTAACACAAGTGCAAAGTAGCCCTCATGGGTGTAATTTCTTTGTGCTGGAATTATGAAAAACAAGATGTGTTGCATGCTTTGATAAAAATATATCCTAAAAATCTTGCTACATTCATTTGCAGTCTATGTCATTCTCTTAATAGTTTGGCTATTCTACAGACAAGCCTAGGACAAAGAAGCATTGAAAAGGAGTTGCAAGAATCAAGAACATTATGGTGGAGATCTACAGCATAATCCATGGATGGGCGCCAATAATCACCAGAATTGCATCTGGTGTAGGTCTAGCATCCTAGCATTTTCATGTCTCTAGTTAGCTTTTGAGGCTTTCTAGGTCAACTTAGTCTATGTGGCTTGTAATAAAATAGAGTTGTAGGTAATGTTAGCATATCTACATGATTGTTCATTCATAATGCTTATGCTCTTCTCATTGCTCTAGATAGGGACTAAGGCCTTGGATGGTTACTTGGTTCTAGTTTATCACAAGGAAAACCTTTTCCGACTTCTTAAGATTTCATGTATCTGAACTTGTATACTTGAATTGATATTTGTTAATAAAAATCGACGAGGAGGCTCGTTGTTTCAACAAAAGAGATGGTGGAAAGTGGTAATCTTCTATATCTAAATAGCTATCACCCATTAATCTCTACAAACATGCCACCTCAGCATGCTACATGCATGATAAAAATCCTATCCCACAACATGCAACCATGCATAGAAAAAAAAACCACCTCAACATACAACATGCATTGGAATTTTCATTCTATTATGTTATTTATATTTAATAAATATTTTACATCTATAAAATAATCAAGGGTCATACATCATATGTATTTTCAGTTTTAGTTCTTATATTATTACTCGAAATAAATTTCATTGAAATATATTGTAAGACACTTTCACAACTTGGTGCGAGGTATACGGTTTCTCTCCATAATCTCTATCTATTACTGTGGATGTTCACTCTCAGGGCATATGGTTTGGGCTGTCTACGCATGGAGATGAGCTCTTGGCCATACTCCTAAATGATCCCATTCCCAGGAAGCACCTCAACAGTTTTATTTTGCATGCTTTGCGCCCAATCATTGCCACGATTGGTCTTCGGAGAGAGGGATATGGTATGAGGAACACCACTACCGCGGTTGCTGTCAGGGTTTCTCAGGATGCAGCTGGATTCCACTTCTCCCAGATGCAGTTTGATAGTCACGCTCTGCACGTTGCCTCATCTGTGATCATTGAGGAGACTTCTGAATCTACTGAATGGGCAAGCATTGGTGTATCTGATCTGAATGTTGGGGAGGTTTCTGAATCTACTGTCGAGGCAAGCAATGGTGATATGGATCTGACCTCTGCTTCCAGGATGACTGACATAGTGGCTTAACCAGCTCAAAATGTGCCTCGGGCCAGGTGTGCCCGGGCTGCTGCTCCCATTTCCACCTCGGAGGTCAGGCGTAGTCAGCGCTCCAAAATTTTTAATGGCTTCAAAGCCCATGCTCCCAAAGATACGCGCGTGTCTTCCTCCAAGGTTAAGCCAAGTTCTATGCCCTCATTTGGATCCTCTAGCAATGCACCTAGGATTGATGATGCAGTTCCTCCTCCAACCCCAATCACCATGCTACAAGAGATTGGTGTTAATAGATGTGCCATTCCTAAGGATGAACTGACCTCTGAATCCTTGCTTGCTCCTGTGTCGGCTGCTAGTTCTTCTGAAGATCAGGGGCAGGTGGCCTCTCCCTCCTTGGAGTAATTTCTTCTTCTGCCATGCCGCCCCTGCGATGCTAGAATGTGCTGTCTTGGAACATCAGAGGTCTCGATTCAGAGAAGAAGCAGTTGGCCCTCTCTAATGCCATCAACAACAGTGGATGTATGGTGGTTTGCTTGCAGGAAACCAAAATGTCGGATGTTTCTTTTGCTTTCCTTAAAACTTTTTTCCCTAGACAATTTGATCGCATTGCTTCTGTTCCTTCACGCGGATCATCTGGTGGTATTCTTACTGTTTGGAAAAGCACTTTTTATTTGCGGGTATGGTTGTGTTCTCTGACGTCTTCGCGTTAGTCTTCAGTTTCGTCAGTACTCAGTCCTCGCAGTCCTGGTAGCTCGCTAATGTTTATGGCCCGTGTGCGGGTGACGATCATATTGCGTTTACTTCCTGGCTGTATGATGTCCGGATTCCTAATGATCAAGACTGGTTGCTCATCGACAATTTTAATTACATGTGAGCTCCTGACAACTGCAACAAACTTGGGGGGAACCTGAATGACATGATCACATTTAACGATATAATTCGCAAGCAACAACTCATCGAGCTTCCGGTTCAAGGTAGATCCTACACGTGGAGTAATATGCAACTTGATCCACTTCTTGAGCAAATTGACTGGTTCCTTACCTCCCTGCACTGGACCCATTCGTACCTTAGAACCCTAGTTAAACCCCTCGGCAAACTAGTTTCAGATCATATACCTTGCGTGGTTACCATTGAAACCAAGATTCCTGCTACCTCTTGAGCTTGCGTTGGTTTTCCCTTGAAGAGGAAAGGGAGATGCAGCACAATAGCGTAAGTATTTCCCTCAGTTTTGAGAACCAAGGTATCAATCCAGTAGGAGGTAACACGCAAGTCGCCTAGTACCTGCACAAATAAATAAGAACCTCGCAACCAACACGATAAAGGGGTTGTCAATCCCTTCATGGTCACTTACGAGAGTGAGATCTGATAGAGATAATAAGATAAATATTTTTGGTATTTTATGGTATAGATTGGAAAATAAAGATTGCAAAATAAACGGTAATAGAAATAGCAAGTTGATATGAAAATAATATGATGGAATATAGACCCGGGGGCCATAGGTTTCACTAGTGGCTTCTCTCAAGATAGAAAATTCTACGGTGGGCGAACAAATTACTGTCAAGCAATTGATAGAAAAGCGCATAGCTACGAGAATATCTAGGCATGATCATGTATATAGGCATCACATCCGCGACAACTAGACCGAAATGATTCTACATCTACTACTATTACTCCACACATCGACCGCTATCCAGCATGCATCTAGAGTATTAAGTTCATAAGAACATAGTAACGCATTAGGCAAGATGACATGATGTAGACGGATAAAATCAAGCAATATGATATAAACCCCATCTTTTTATCCTCGATGGCAACAATACAATACGTGCCTTGCTGCTCCTGCTGTCACTGGGAAAGGACACCGTAATATTGAACCCAAAGCTAAGCACTTCTCCCATTGCAAAAAAAGATCAATCTAGTAGGACAAACCAAACTGATAATTTAAAGAGACTTGCAAAGATATTTAAATCATGCATAAAAGATTTCAGAGAAGAATCAAATATTTTTCATAGGTAATCTTGATCATAAACCCACAATTCATTGGATCTCGATAAACACACCGCAAAAAGAATTACATTGAATAGATTGATACGTCTCCAACGTATCTATAATTTTTGATTGCTCCATGCTATATTATCTACTGTTTTGGACATTATTGGGCTTTATTATCCACTTTTATATTATTTTTGGGACTAACCTATTAACCGGAGGCCCAACCCAGAATTGTTGTTTTTTTGCCCGTTTTAGGGTTTCGAAGAAAAGGAATATCAAATGGAGTCCAAACGGAATGAAACCTTCGGGAACGTGATTTTCTCAATGAACAAGACCCAGGAAACTTGGACCCTACGTCAAGAAACAAAAGAGGAGGCCACGAGGTAGGGGGCGCGCCTACCCCCCCAGGCGTGCCCTCCACCCTCGTGGGCCCCCTATTGCTCCACCGACGTACTCCTTCCTCCTATATATACCTACATACTCCCAAACGATCAGATACGGAGCCAAAACCTTAATTCCACTGCCGCAACTTTTTGTATCCACGAGATCCCATATTGGGTCCTATTCCGGAGCTCCGCCGGAGGGGGCATCGATCACTGAGGGCTTCTACATCATCACCATAGCCCCTTCGATGAAGTGTGAGTAGTTCACCTCAGACCTTCGGGTCCATAGTTATTAGCTAGATGGCTTCTTCTCTCTTTTTGGATCTCAATACAATGTTCTCCCCCTCTCTTGTGGAGATCTATTCGATGTAATCTTCTTTTTGCAGTGTGTTTGTTGAGACCGATGAATTGTGGGTTAATGATCAAGTCTATCTATGAATAATATTTGAATCTTCTCTGAATTCTTTTATGTATGATTGGTTATCTTTGCAAGTCTCTTCGAATTATCAGTTTGGTTTGGCCTACTAGATTGATCTTTCTTGCAATGGGAGAAGTGCTTAGCTTCGGGTTCAATCTTGCGGTGTCCTTTCCCAGTGACAGTAGGGGCAGCAAGGCACGTATTGTATTGTTGCCATCGAGGATAACAAGATGGGGTTTTCATCATATTGCATGAGTTTATCCCTCTACATCATGTCATCTTGCTTAAGGCGTTACTCTGTTTTCATTAACTTAATACTCTAGATGCATGCTGGATAGTGGTCGATGAGTGGAGTAATAGTAGTAGATGCAGGCAGGAGTCGGTCTACTTGTCTCGAACGTGATGCCTATATACATGATCATACCTAGATATTCTCATAACTACGCTCAATTCTGTCAATTGCTCAACAGAAATTCGTTCACCCACCGTAGAATATCTATGCTCTTGAGAGAAGCCACTAGTGAAACCTATGCCCCCGGGTCTATCTTCATCATATTAATCTTACAATACTTAGTTATTTCCTTTGCTTTTTTACTTTGCTTTTTATTTTACTTTGCATCTTTATCATAAAATACCAAAAATATTATATTATCATATCTATCAGATCTCACTTTCATAAGTGGCCGTGTAGGGATTGAGAACCCCTTATCGCATTGGTTGCGAGGAGTTATTTGTTTTGTGCAGGTACGAGGGACTCGCGCGTAGCCTCCTACTGGATTGATACCTTTGTTCTCAAAAACTGAGGGAAATACTTATGCTACTTTGCTGCATCATCCCTTCCTCTTTGGGGAAAACCAACTCAGTGCTCAAGAGGTAGCATAGATCTCCGAGAGAATCGAGGAGAACTTTGTATTGAGATCCAAAGAGAGAGAAGAAGCCATCTAGCTAATAACTATGGACCCGAAGGTCTTTGGTAAACTACCCACACATCATCGGAGAGGCTATGTTGTTGATGTAGAAGCCCTCCATGATCGATTCCCGCTCCGGCGGAGCACTGGAAAAGGCCCCAAGATGGGATCTCACGGGTACAGAAGGTTGCGGCGGTGGAAAATAGGGTTTCGTGGTGCTCCTGGATGTTTTTGCGGTATATGGGTATATATAGGAGGAAGAAGTACGTCAGTGGAGCTGCAA
>NC_041382.1:171827421-171856581 GCF_002162155.2 Triticum dicoccoides | reverse complement strand
TTGATGGCCAGTCCAATTTTCCCGGATCACGTTTGTTCCAAAAATAACTCTCCCGAAGGTTTCATTCCGTTTGATATTCCTTTTCTGCGAAACACTAAAATAGGCAAAAAAATCAGCAATTTGCAATGGCCCTTTGGTTAGTAGGTTAGTCCCAAAAATAATATAAGAAGGTATATTAAACCCCATTAAACATCCAAAACAGATAATATAATAGCATGGAACAATCAAAAATTATAGATATGTTGGAGACGTATCAAGCATCCCCAAGCTTAATTCCTACTCGTCCTCGAGTAGGTAAATGATAAAAACAGAATTTTTGATGTGGAATGCTACCTAGCATAATTCTCAATGTAATTTTCTTTATTGTGTCATGAATGTTAAGATCCAAAAGATTCAAGACAAGAGTTTAATATTGACATAAAAATAATAATACTTCAAGCATACTAACAAAGCAATCATGTCTTCTCAAAATAACATGGACAAAGAGAGTTATCCCTACAAAATCATAAAGTTTATCTATGCTCCATCTTCACCACACAAAATATTTAAATCATGCACAACCCCGATGCAAGCCAAGCAATTGTTTCATACTTTTGATGTTCTCAAACTTTTTCAATCTTCATGCAATACATGAGCGTGAGCCATGGACATAGCACTATAGGTGGAATAGAATAGTGGTTGTGGAGAAGACAAAAAGGAGAAGATAGTCTCACATCAACTAGGCGTATCAACGGGCTATGGAGATGCCCATCAATAGATATCAATGTGAGTGAGTAGGGATTGCCATGCAATGGATGCACTAGAGCTATAAGTGTATAAAAGCTCAACAAAAGAACTAAGTGGGTGTGCATCCAACTTGCTTGCTCATGAAGACCTAGGGCATTTTGAGGAAGCCCGCCATTGGAATATACAAGCCAAGTTCTATAATGTAAAATTCCCACTAGTATATGAAAGTGACAACATAGGAGACTCTCTATCACGAAGATCATGGTGCTACTTTGAAGCACAAGTGTGGTAAAAGGATAGTAAAATTGTACCTTCTCTCTTTTTCTCTCATTTTTTTCTTTTCTCTTTTTCTTTTTTGGGCCTTCTCTTTTTTATGGCCTTTCTCTCTTCTTCTTCTTCTTTTTTCGTCTGGAGTCTCATCCCGACTTGTGGGGGAATCATAGTCTCCATCATCCTTTCCTCACATGGGATAATGCTCTAATAATGATGATCATCACACTTTTATTTACTTACAACTCGAAAAATTACAACTCAGTACTCAGAACAAAATATGACTCTATGTGAATGCCTCTGGTGGTGTACCGGGATGTGCAATGACTCATGAGTGACATGTATGAAAAATTATGAATGGTGGCTTTGCCACAAATACGATGTCAACTACATGATCATGCAAAGCAAAATGACAATGATGAAGCGTGTCATAACAAACGGAACGGTGGTAAGTTGCATGGCAATATATCTCGGAATGGCTATGGAAATGCCATAATAGGTAGGTATGGTGTCTGTTTTGAGGAAGGTATATGGTGGGTTTATGGTACCGGCGAAAGTTGCGTGGTACTAGAGAGGCTAGCAATGGTGGAAGGCTGAGAGTGTGTATAATCCATGGACTCAACATTAGTCATAAAGAACTCACATACTTATTGCAAAAATTTATTAGTTATCGAAACAAAGTACTACGCGCATGCTCCTAGGGGGATAGATTGGTAGGAAAATACCATCGCTTGTCTCCGACCGCCACTCATAAGGAAGACAATCAATAAATAAATCATGCTCCGACTTCTTCACATAACGGTTCACCATACGTGCATCCTACGGGAATCACAAACTTTAGAACAAGTATTTCTCAAATCCACAACTACTCAACTAGCATGACTCTAATATCACCATCTTCATATCTCAAAACAATCATCAAGTATCAAACTTCTCATAGTATTCAATGCACTTTTTAGATAGTTTTTATTATATCCATCTTGGATGCCTATTATATTAGGACTACTTTTATAGCCAAAGCAAATTACCATGCTGTTCTAAAGGACTCTCAAACTGATATAACTGAAGCATGAGAGATCAATAATTTCTATAAAATAGAACCACCACCGAGCTCTTAAAGATATAAGTGAAGCACTAGAGCAAAATTATCTAGCTCAAAAGATATAAGTGAAGCACATGTAGTATTCTAATAAATTCCGATTCATGTGTGTCTATCCAAAAGGTGTGTACAGCAAGGATGATTGTGGTGAACTAAAAATCAAAGACTCAAATCATATAAGACGCTCCAAGAAAAACACATATCATGTGGTGAATAAAAATATAGCATCAGTAAAGTTATCGATAGACGAAGACGAAAGAGGGGATGCCTTCTGGGGCATACCCAAGCTTAGGCTTTTGGTTGTCCTTGAATTTTACCTTGGGGTGCCTTGGGAATCCCCAATCTTAGGCTCTTGCCAGTCCTTATTCCAAAATCCATCAAATCTTTACCCAAAACTTGAAAACTTCACAACACAAAACTCAACAGAAAATCTCATGAGCTCCGTTAGTATAAGAAAACAAACCACCACTTCAAGGTACTAATGAATTATTTATTTATTTATATTGGTGTTAAACCTACTGTATTACAACTTCCCTATGGTTCATACCCCCCGATACTAGCCATAGATTCATCAAAATAAGCAAACAACACACGAAAAACAGAATCTGTCAAGAACAGAACAGTATGTAGTAATCTGTAGGTTTTGAATACTTATGTAACCCCAAAAATTCTGAAATAAATTGGTGGACGTGAGAAATTTGTATGTTAATCATATTCAAAAATAATCAACCTAATCGCACTCTCCAGTGAAAAATGGCAACAAATCTCGTGAGCGCTAAAGTTTCTGTTTTTTTACAGCAAGATCACATAAACTTCCCCCAAGTCTTCCCAAAGGTTCTACTTGGCACAAACACTAATTAAAAGCATAAAACCACATATAAACAGAAGCTAGATGAATTATTTATTACTAAACAGAACCAAAAAGCAAGAAACAAAAAAAAATTGGGTTGCCTCCCAACAAGCGCTATCGTTTAACGCCCCTAGCTAGGCAAAGAGATTTCAATGATGCTCACATGAAAGACAAGAATTGAAGCACAAAGAGAGCATCATAAAACACATTAAAAACACATCTAAGTCTAACATACTTCCTATGCATAGGCATATTATAGGAAAACAAATTATTAAGGCAAGCAAAAAATAGCATATGCAAGGAAGCGGAAAAAACAATAGCAATCTCAACATAACGAGAGGTAATTTAGTAACATGAAAATTCCTACAACCATATTTTCCTCTCTCATAATAATTACATGTAGGATCATAAGCAAATTTAACAATATAGCTATCACAAAACATATTCTTAACATGATCCACATGTATGCAAAGTTTACACTCTTCCAAAATAGTGGGATTAACATTAACTAAAGTCATGACCTCTCCAAACCCACTTTTATCAAAAACTTCATAAGATTGAACATTCTCCAAATATGTGGGATCTAAAGTTGACACTCTTCCAAACCCACTTTTAATATTATTTCAAACATTATTATCAATCTCATATTCATCATGGGGCTTAAATAAATTTTTAAGATCATAAGAAGAATCACCCCAATCATGATCATTGCAACAAGTAGAGGACGTAGCAAAACTAGCATCCAAAGCTTAGGCTTTTGCATATTATTAGCACAATTTACATCAATAGAATTTATAATAAAATCATTGCAATCATGCTTTTTATTCAAAGATCTATCGTGAATCGCATCATAAAGTAATTCATCACACTTTTCAGATTCACGAATTTCAAGCAAAACCTCATAAAGATAATCTAGTGCACTCAACTCACTAGAAATAGGTTCATCATAATTGGATCTCTTGAAGAGATTAGCAAGTGGGTGAGGATCCATAAACTTTTAGCAAGCGAAGATGCAAGCAAAAAGAAGGCACATGGAAAAGAGGCAAACGGAAAAGAGGGCGAATAAAACGGCAAGGGTGAAGTGAGGGAGAGGAAAACAAGAGGCAAATTTGCAATAATGTAGTGCGAGGGATAAGAGTTTGTGATGGGTACTTGGTATGTCTTGACTTGTGCATAGGCGGCACCAAAAATGACTATTTGCTTGGAGATCAAATCTTGACTTGACTTGGTGCAACCTCCCCGGCAACGGCGTCACAAATCCTTCTTGCTACCTCTTGAGCTTGCGTTGGTTTTCCCTTGAAGAGGAAAGGGTGATGCAGGACAGTAGCGTAAGTATTTCCCTCAGTTTTTAGAACCAAGATATCAATCCAGTAGGAGGTAACACAAAAGTCACCTAGTACCCGCACAAACAAACAAGAACCTCGCAACCAACGCGATAAAGGGGTTGCCAATCCCTTCACGGTCACTTACGAGAGTGAGATCTGATAGAGATAATAAGATAAATATTTTTAGTATTTTTATGGTATAGATTGGAAAATAAAGATTGCAAAATAAACGGTAATAGAAATAGCAAGTTGATATGAAAATAATATGATAGAAGATAGACTCGGGGGCCATAGGTTTCACTAGTGGCTTCTCTCAAGATAGCAAATTCTACGGTGGGTGAACAAATTACTGTCGAGCAATTGATAAAAAAGCGCATAGTTATGAGAATATCTAGGCATGATCATGTATATAGGCATCACGTCCGCGACAAGTGGAACGAAACGATTATGCATCTACTACTATTACTCCACACATCGACCGCTATCCAGCATGCATCTAGAGTATTAAGTTCATAAGAACAGAGTAACGCATTAGGCAAGATGACATGATGTAGAGGGATAAACTCAAGCAATATGATATAAACCCCATCTTTTTATCCTCGATGGCAACAATACAATACGTGCCTTGCTGCCCCTGCTGTCACTGGGAAAGGACACCGCAAGATTGAACCCAAAGCTAAGCACTTCTCCCATTGCAAGAAAGATCAATCTAGTAGGCCAAACCAAACAGATAATTCGAAAAGACTTGCAAAGATATTTAAATCGTGCATAAAAGATTTCAAAGAAGAATCAAATATTGTTCATAGATAATCTTGATCTTAAACCCACAATTCATTGGATCTCGACAAACACACCGCAAAAAGAATTAAATCGAATAGATATCCAAGAGAATCGAGGATAACTTTGTATTGAGATCCAAAGAGAGAGAAGAAGCCATCTAGCTAATAACTATGGACCCGAAGGTCTATGGTAACTACTCACATGTCATCAAAGAGGCTATGGTTTTAATGTAGAATCCCTCCGTGATTGATTCCCCCTCCGGCAGAGCACCGGAAAAGGCCCCAAGATGGGATCTCACGGGTACAGAAGGTTGCGGCGGTGGAAATAGGGTTTTGTGGTGCTCCTGGATGTTTTCGGGGTATATGGGTATATATAGGAGGAAGAAGTATGTCGGTGGAGCTGCAAGGGGCCCACGAGGGTGGGGGGCACGCCTGCCCCCCTGGGCACGCCCCCTTCCTCGTGGCCTTCTTGCTTTTTTCTTGACGGCCACTCCAAGTCTCCTGGATCACGTTTGTTCCAAAAATAACTCTCCCGAAGGTTTCATTTCGCTTGGATTCCGTTTGATATTCCTTTTCTGCGAAACACTGAAATAGGCAAAAAAACAGCAATTTGCACTAGGCCTTTGGTTAGTAGGTTAGTCCCAAAAATAATATAAAAGGTATATTAAAGCCCATTAAACATCCAAAACAGATAATATAATAGCATGGAACAATAAAAAATTATAGATACATTGGAGACGTATCAATTCCTCGAAGTAAGATTTTTTGTTTTGAAACGTTCTGGATTTTGCATCCTGGGTTTATGGATGTGGTACAACAAGTTTGAGACAAGCTAGTCTACAATAAGAATGCTGCGGCTACACTTAGTCACAAGTTCAAAGCCCTCCATCAAGCCCTTATGATTTGGAGTAAACATATTTCTCGGCTATCTATCGCAATCACCAATTGTAATGAGGTCCTTGCTGAGTTAGACGAACTAGAGAACAAACGTTGTCTCACGCTTCCAGAAGCAAATTTCAGAAACATTCTTAAAGCACATCTTATCAGGCTGCTCAAATACCAGAAGCTTTACTGGAAAAAGTGTTACACCATTTGTTGGATCAAGTTCGGTGACGAAAACACAAAGTTTTTTCAAGCTATTGCCACAGAAAGATATCGTAAAAACAACATTGCATCGTTCCGCACTGATGATGATCGAGTGGTGGAAGATCACCCTGGTAAGGAAGCACTCTTACACTCCACATACAAAACCAGGCTGGGGACCACTACACAGTGTGATATGAAGTTTGACTTGCCTTCAATAATCCAATGTGCAAACAACCTTGACCTTCTCACTGAGCCGTTCTCACCAGAAGAAATCGATGGAGTCGCTAAGGAAATGCCTCCAGATCGTGCCCCTGGACCTGATGGTTTCAGTGGAGCTTTTCTCAAAGCGTGTTGGTCGATCATCAAACATGATTTCTACTCGCTTTGCTTGCAATTCTATGAAGGGAATCTTGATATCACCAGCATCAATGATGGTCTCATCACCCTGATCCCCAAAGTAAACTCGCCTGAATCAATCAATGATTATAGACCAATCACCCTGCTTAATTGCTGTCTGAAACTACTGACAAAACTCCTAGCCAATTGACTGCAATGCATCATTTTACAACTGGTGCACCGCAACCAATATGGCTTCCTTCAAGGAAGAACCATCCAAGATTGCCTTGCATGGGCCTACCACTACATTCACCAATGCCATGCTTCTGGTCGGGAGATCATTCTTCTCAAGCTTGACTTTGCCAAAGCTTTCGATACAGTTGCGCATGAACCTATGATTATAATGTGTCATATGGGCTTCAATGATCGATGGATTTCCTGGATTAACTACCTCTTCTCTTCTGGCCGATCATCAGTCCTCCTTAATGGCGTGCCTGACCGACAATTCCCTTGCAGATGCAGGGTCAGACAAGGGGACCCGCTTCCGCCGTTAATATTTTTCCTTGCAGCTGAGTTACTTCAGGCAACAATTAATGATGCTTTCCAACAGGGCAGGTGAGGGAGTCCTGGACTAAGGGGTCCTTGGGCATCCGACCTGTTAGCTATGGGCTGGACTGATGGGCTGTGAAGATATGAAGACCGAAGACTGCACCCGTATCCGGATAGGACTTTTGTTGGCGTGGAAGGCAAGCTTGGTGGCCAACTATGTAGATTCCTTTGTCTGTAACTGTTGGGGATATTACTGCTGGGCATAAACCGGCCAGGAGAGGCCGGATTATCCCCATAATGAGTTATTATATTTGAGGCCTATGAAGACAAAGACGGTGGCGCTTTATGAAGGCCCAGGGCCCAAAGGCGGATTAAGGCCTGTAGACATAAACCGCCATTGATATGTAAACTTGTGATGTAAGATAGAAAGAGTAGAGACCGAGCCGGGCATGTTTATGAGCCGGCCTTGGGATTCTGTAAACCGACGGGCATCAACCTATGTATATAAAGGGACGACCCGACGTCAGTTTAGGAAAAAACAATAACACGAGAGCCAGGAAAAGCGAATTCTCTCCCTGGTCATCGAAACCCAAGCAATTCCATCACAACTGGACGTAGGCTTTTACCTTCACCGTAAGGGGCCGAACCAGTATAATTCCTTGTGTCCCTTGTCCGCTTTAACCCCTTTAAGCTAACCCGTCGCGATGGCTCGATGACTAAGTCCTTTCACGAGGACATCTGCCGTAACAATTCCACGATAGTTGGCACCCACCGTGGGGCTATCGCAAGATGGTTTTGAGTTCTTGAAGGGCAGCTTCGAAGGACTCAAGTGATACAATGTGGGCCGGATGACCAAGAGTCGTCGCGGCAAGCTCTACATCGACGATGCAGGCTGGGGCCCTAAGGCTGGCTCGATCGAGTATGGGTACCGGGTCCCCTTTGGCGGAATACACGTCTTCATTGGCAAGATCGGTGAACCGGGCCCTGAGCTGGACGTCTGCACCGACATCATCGAGACGGCTCAGCATGCAAGACCTGCCCACGTTCAGCATGCCGTGAAGCGTGCCTTCGTGGGAGTCATCCACGGAGCAGAATCCGAGGATAGATCCATATCTAGTGGCGAAACCATCGTTTACTCTGATGACGAGTCTTCAGCCGGAGAAACAGAGTCACTGTATCAGCTGCATTATGGCCGGATTAGCGGTGGTTCCGATGGCGACAGTATTCCAGACCTCCTTGAACCACCGAGCCGAGTTGCGATCTTCATGGCCGGTACACAATCGGTGCAGCACTCTTCTACCGCCGCGGTAGTGATTTCCAGTTCAGAAAAGCGGCAACACCAGCCGGAGTAGGGGGCTCTGCACGACCACTGGCTCAGGTTTTGTCCGATTTGTTTGACACTTTGGCAACATTGCTAGCAGCGGAGGTTGACGCGGCAAACCGGGATCAGCATAACACGGAGATTGCAAAGGTGAAAGATCATATAGCTCAAGCTAAAGTGGATCTGGCAGCGGAGAACACCGGGATGGCCGCTGAGCGGGCCGGATTAGAGGAACAGACCTATCGGCTTATGCTAGACCAAAGTGCGTCAGATGATGTCATGAGGAGAAGGTACCGATCTCACCTGCCGCCGGTTTACGATGGAAGAAACCTCTTTAACACACCAGGAGCAGGCACGAGCAACCAGCCAGTGGTAAACCGGGCGGAGGCACCTGGGTCCTAGGGGCACCGGTTCAACCGCGCGCAATGGATCCGCTCCCTTAGCCTCATTAGAATGACGTCCCATCACGGCACGTCTCAACGCCTCCGGGTCATTACTCTAACCCGTTGGATAACATCGTTGCCACCGCTTCGTGATTGGCAGCTCTCCTGATCGATGGCGAGTCCCCAGTAGCAGTTGAGACATGATGGGCTAGGGAGCTCCTTCATACGACCCTGACTCAGCAACAGGCCTATTCATATAGCTGCAAAAGGATTCATTCTACTCCCCGCCCGAGCCGGAGTTACAACAGGCGTATGGATGAACCGACCGTATCAAGCAGTGCGCAGAATCGTAATCCGCCCCGTGGCCATAACCTGATGGGTGGCTGTGGTGATGCTCAGGATGTGGTAGATCACTCTAGGGCACGTCGAGAGGTGCTACCTCTTGAGCATAAGTATTGTAAGATTAATATGATGAAGATAAACCCCGGGGCCCATAGGTTTCACTAGTGGCTTCTCTCAAGAGCATAAGTATTTTACGGTGGGTGAACGAATTACTGTTGAGCAATTGACAGAATTGAGCATAGTTATGAGAATATCTCGGTATGATCATGTATATAGGCATCACATCCAAGACAAGTAGACCGACTCCTGCCTGCATCTACTACTATTACTCCACTCATCGACCGCTATCCAGCATGCATCTAGAGTATTGAGTTCACGAAAACAGAGTAACGCCTTAAGAAAGATGACATGATGTAGAGGGATAAATTCATGCAATATGATAAAAGACATCTTGTTATCCTGGATGGAAACAATACAATACGTGCCTTGCTGCCCCTACTGTCACTGGTAAAGGACACCGCAAGATTGAACCCAAAGCTAAGCACTTCTCCCATTGCAAGAAAGATCAATCTAGTAGGCCAAACCAAACTGATAATTCAAAGAGACTTGCAAAGATAACCAATCATACATAAAAGAATTCAGAGAAAATTCAAATATTGTTCATAGATAATCTTGATCATAAACCCACAATTCATCGGTCTCAACAAACACACCGCAAAAAGAAGATTACATCGAATAGATCTCCACAAGAGAGGGGGAGAACATTGTATTGAGATCCAAAAAGAGAGAAGAAGCCATCTAGCTAATAACTATGGACCCGAAGGTCTGAGGTAAACTACTCACACTTCATCGAAGGGGCTATGGTGTTGATGTAGAAGCCCTCCGTGATGGATGCCCCCTCGGTGGAGCTCTGGAACAGGCCCCAAGATGGGATCTCGTGGATACAGAAAGTTACGGCGGTGGAATTAGGGTTTTGGCTCCGTCTCTGATCGTTTGGGGGTACGTAGGTATATATAGGAGGAAGGAGTACGTCGGTGGAGCAACAGGGGGCCCACGAGGGTGGAGGGCGCGCCTGGGGGGGTAGGCGCGCCCCCTACCTCGTGGCCTCCTCCTTTATTTCTTGATGTAGGGTCCAAGTCTCCTGGATCATGTTTGGTGAGAAAATCACATTCCCGAAGGTTTCATTCCGTTTGGACTCCGTTTGATATTCCTTTTCTTCGAAACCCTAAAATAGGCAAAATAACAGCAATTATGGGTTGGGCCTCCGGTTAATAGGTTAGTCCCAAAAATAATATAAAAGTGGATAGTAAAGCCCAATAATGTCCAAAACAGTAGATAATAGCATGGAGCAATAAAAAATTATAGATACGTTGGAGACGTATCAAGCATCCCCAAGCTTATTTCCTGCTCGTCCTCGAGTAGGTAAATGATGAAAGCAGAATTTTTGATGCGGAGTGCTACTTGGCATAATTTTAATGTAATTCTTCTTAATTGTGGTATGGATGTTCAGATCCGAAAGATTCAAGATAAAAGTTCATATTGACATAAAAATAATAATACTTCTAACTAAGCAATTATGTCTTCTCAAAATAACATGGCCAAAGAAAGTTCATCCCTACAAAATCATATAGTTTAGTCATGCTCCATTTTCGTCACACAAGAATGCTCTCATCATGCACAACCCCGATGACAAGCCAAGCAATTGTTTCATACTTTAGTATCTCAAACCTATAAACTTTCACGCAATATATGAGCGCGAGCCATGGACATAGCACTATGGGTGGAATAGAATATGATGATGGGGGTTATGTGGAGAAGACAAAAAGGAGAAAGTCTCACATCAACGAGGCTAATCAATGGGCTATGGAGATGCCCATCCATTGATGTTAATGCAAGGAGTAGGGATTGTCATGCAACGGATGCACTAGAGCTATAAATGTATGAAATCTCAACAAAAGAAACTAAGTGGGTGTGCATCCAACTTGCTTGCTCACGAAGACCTAGGGCACTTGAGGAGGTCCACTGTTGGAATATACAAGCCAAGTTCTATAAAGAAAAATTCCCACTAGTATATGAAAGTGACAAAACAAAAGACTCTCTATCATGAAGATTATGGTGCTACTTTGAAGCACAAGTGTGGTAAAGGATAGTAACATTGTCCCTTCTCTCTTTTTCTCTCTCTCTCTTTTGGGCCTTCTCTTTTTTATGGCCTTTCTCTTTTTTTATTTTTTATTCCTCACTTGGGACAATGCTCTAGAAAATGATGATTATCACACTTCTATTTATTTACAACTCAATGATTATAACTCGATGCTAGAACAAAAGATGACTCTATATGAATGCCTCCGACGGTGTACCGGGATATGCAATGAACCAAGAGTGACATGTATGAAAGAATTATGAATGGTGGCTTTTCCACAAATACTATGTCAACTACATGATCATGCTAAGCAATGTGACAATTATGAATGTGTCATGATGAACGGAATGGTGGAAAGTTGCATGGCAATATATCTCGGAATGGCTATGGAAATGACATAATAGGTAGGTATGGTGGATGTTTTGAGGAAGATATAAGGAGGTTTATGTGTGAAAGACGTGCATCATATCACGGGGTTTGGATGCACCGGCGAAGTTTGCACCAACTCTCTATGTGAGAAAGGGCAATGCACGGTACCGAAGAGGCTAGCAATGATGGAAGGGTGAGAGTGCGTATAATCCATGGACTCAACATTAGTCATAAAGAACTCACACACTTATTGCAGAAATCTACAAGTCATCAAAAACCAAGCACTACGCGCATGCTCCTAGGGGGATAGATTGGTAGGAAAAGACCATCGCTCGTCCCCGACCGCCACTCATAAGGAGGACAATCAAAGAACACCTCATGTTTCAAATTTGTTACATAACGTTTACCATACGTGCATGCTACAGGACTTGCAAACTTCAACACAAGAATTTCTCAAATTCACAACTACTCAACTAGCACGACTTTGATATTATTACCTCCATATCTCAAAACAATCATCAAGCATCAAACTTCTCTTAGTATTCAAAACACTCATAAGATTTTTTTTACTAATCTTGAATACCTAGCATATTAGGATTATTTAAGCAAATTACCATGCTATTTAAGAATCTCAAAATAATCTAAGTGAAGCATGAGAGATCAATAGTTTCTATAAAACAAATCCACCATCGTGCTCTAAAAGATATAAGTGAAGTACTAGAGCAAAACTATATAACACAAAAGATATAAGTGAAGAATATAGAGTATTCTAACAAATTCCAAATCATGTATGGCTCTCTCAAAAGGTGTGTATAGCAAGGATGATTGTGGTGAACTAAAAATCAAATACTCAAATCATACAAGACGCTCCAAGCAAAACACATATCATGTGGTGAATAAAAATATAGCTCCAAGTAAAGTTACCGATGGACGAAGACTAAAGAGGGGATGCCTTCTGGGGCATCCCCAAGCTTAGGCTTTTGGTTGTCCTTGGATTTTACCTTGGGGTGCCTTGGGCATCCCCAAGCTTAGGCTCTTGCCACTCCTTTTTCCATAATCCACCAAATCTTTACCCAAAACTTGAAAACTTCACAACACAAAATTTAAAGTAGAAAATCTCGTGAGCTCCGTTAGCGAAAGAAAACAAAAGACCACTTCAAGGTACTGTAATGAACTCATTATTTATTTATATTGGTGTTAAACCTACTGTATTCCAACTTCTCTATGGTTTATAAACTATTTTAGTAGCCATAGATTCATCAAAATAAGCAAACAACACATGAAAAACAGAATCTGACAAAAACAGAACAGTCTGTAGTAATCTGTAGCTAGCGCAAGATCTGGAACCCCAAAAATTCTAAAATAAATTTCTGGACGTGAGGAATTTATCTATTAATCATCTTCAAAAATAATTAACTAAATAGAAATTTCCAAATAAAAATGTCAGCAATTCTCGTGAGCGCTAAAGTTTCTGTCTTTTACAGCAAGATAGCAAGACTTTCCCCAAGTCTTCCCAACGGTTCTACTTGGCACAAACACTAATTAAACACAAAAAACACAACCAAAACAGAGGCTAGGTAAATTATTTATTACTAAACAGTAGCAAAAATCAAGGAATAAAAATAAAATTGGGTTGCCTCCCAACAAGCGCTATCGTTTAACGCCCCTAGCTAGGCATAAAAAGCAAGGATAGATCTAGGTATTGCCATCTTTTGTAGGCAATCCATAAGTGGATCTCATAATAGATTCATAAGGTAATTTAATTTTATTTCTAGGAATGTGTTCCATGCCTTTCCTTAATGGAAATTGGAATATAATATTTCCTTCCTTCATATCAATAATTGCACCAATCGTTCTAAGGAAAGGTCTACCAAGAATAATAGGACATGAAGGATTGCAATCTATGTCAAGAAAAAAATCTATGGGCACATAATTCCTATTTGCGACAATAAGAACATCATTGATTCTTCGCATTGGTTTCTTAATAGTGGAATCCACAAGGTGCAAGTTTAAAGAGCAATCATCAAAATCACGGAAACCTAACAAATCACACAAAGTCTTTGGAATCGTGGAAACACTAGCACCCAAATCACATAAAGAGTAGAACTCATGATCTTTAATCTTAATTTTAGTAGTTGGTTCCCACTCATCATAAAGTTTTCTAGGGATATAAACTTCCAACTCAAGTTTTTCTTCATAAGATTGCATCAAGGCATCAACGATATGTTTAGTAAACGCTTTTATTTTGACTATAAGCATGAGGAGAATTTAGCACGGATTGCAACAAGGAAATACAATCAATCAAAGAGCAATTTTCATAATTAAATTCCTTGAAATCCAAAATAGTGGGTTTAGCAACATCTAGGGTTTTAATTGCTTCAGTCCCACTTTCATCAAATTTAGCATCAAGATCTAAAAACTCCGAATTTTTGGAACGCCTTCTAGGTAAAGGTGGATCATATTCAGTCCCATCATTATCAAGATTCATATTGCAAAACAAAGATTTAATAGGGGACACATCGATAACTTTTAGATCTTCATCTTTATTCTCATAGGAACTAGAAGAACACGCTCTTATAAAGGCATCTTTCTTAGCACGCATCCTAGCGGTTCTTTCTTTGCACTCATCAATGGAAATTCTCATGGATTTGAGAGACTCATTGATATCATGCTTAGGAGGAATAGATATAAGTTTCAAAGAATCAACATTAAGAGAAATTCTATCAACGTTCCTAGCCAACTCATCAATCTTAAGCAATTTTTCCTCAATCAAAGCATTGAAATTCTTTTGCGAAGTAACAAATTCTTTAAAATTAGATTCAAAATCAGAGGGCATCTTATTATAATTTCCATAGGAATTACCATAATTATTAGAGGGATTACTAGGATAAGGCCTAGAATTAAAATTTCCTCTATATGTGTTGTTACCAAAATTGTTCCTACCAACAAAATTCACATCCATAGATTCATTATTATTCTCAATCAAAGTAGACAAGGGCATATCATTAGGATCAGAAGAAACACTTTTACTAGCAAATAATTTCATAAGTTCATCCATCTTTCCACTCAAAACATTAATTTCTTCTATCACATGCACCTTTTTATTAGTAGATCTTTCAGTATGCCATTGAGAATAATTAACCATAATATTATCCAACACACAAGCAAACAAAAAGCAAGCAGGCAAAAAGAGGCAAATAGAGAAAGAGAGGGAGGATAAAGAGAGAGGGCGAATAAAACGACAAGGGTGAAGTGGGGGAGAGGAAAATGAGAGGCAAATGGCAAATAATGTAATGCGGGAGATAAGGATTGTCATGGGTACTTGGTATGTGGACTTTTGCGTAGACTCCTCGGCAACGGCGCCAGAAATCTTCTTGCTACCTCTTCAGCACTGCGTTGGATTTCCTTGAAGAGGAAAGGACGATGCAGCAAAGTAGCATATGTATTTCCCTCAGTTTTTGAGAACCAAGATATCAATCCAGTAGGAGGCTACGCGCGAGTCCCTCGTACCTGCACAAAACAAATAACTCCTCGCAACCAGCGCGATAAGGGGTTGTCAATCCCTTCACGGTCACTCACGAGAGTGAGACCTGATAGATATGATAAGATAATATTTTTGGTATTTTTGTGATAAAGATGCAAAGTAAAAATAAAAGCAAAGTAAAAAAGCAAACGAAATAACTAAGTATTGGAAGATTAATATGATGAAGATAGACCCAGGGGCCATAGGTTTCACTAGTGGCTTCTCTCAAGAGCATAAGTATTTTATGGTGGGTGAACAAATTACTGTTGAGCAATTGACAGAATTGAGCATAGTTATGAGAATATCTAGGTATGATCATGTATATAGGCATCACGTCCAAGACTAGTAGACCGACAACTGCCTGCATCTACTACTATTACTCCACTCATCGACCGCTATCCAACATGCATCTAGAGTATTAAGTTCATGAAAACAGAGTAACGCCTTTAGCAAGATGACACGATGTAGAGGGATAAATTCATGCAATATGATAAAAACCCCATCTTGTTATCCGCGATGGCAACAATACAATACGTGCCTTGCTGCCCCTACTGTCACTGGGAAAGGACACTGCAAGATTGAACCCAAAGCTAAGCACTTCTTCCATTGCAAGAAAGATCAATCTAGTAGGCCAAACCAAACTGATAATTCGAAGAGACTTGCAAAGATAACCAATCATACATAAAAGAATTCAGAGAAGATTCAAATATTGTTCATAGATGATCTTGATCATAACCCACAATTCATCGGTCTTAACAAACACACCGCAAAAAGAAGATTACATCGAATAGATCTCCACAAGAGAGGGGGAGAACATTGTATTGAGATCCAAAAAGAGAGAAGAAGCCATCTAGCTAATAACTATGGACCCGAAGGTCTGAGGTAAACTACTCACACTTCATCGGAGGGGCTATGGTGTTGATGTAGAAGCCCTCCATGATGGATGCCCCCTCCGGCGGAGCTCCAGAACAGGCCCCAAGATGGGATCTCGTGGATACAAAAAGTTACGGTGGTGGAATTAGGGTTTTGGCTCCGTCCTTGATCATTTGGGGGTATGTAGGTATATATAGGAGGAAGGAGTACGTCAGTGGAGCAACAGGGGCCCACGAGGGTGGAGGGCGTGCCTGGGAGGGGGGTAGGAGCGCCCCTCCTACCTCGTGGCCTCCTCCTTTGTTTCTTGACGTAGCGTCCAAGTCTCCTGGATCATGTTCGGTGAGAAAATCACGTTCCCGAAGGTTTCATTCCGTTTGGACTCCGTTTGATATTCCTTTTCTTCGAAACCCTAAAATAGGCAAAAAAAAAACAACAATTCCGGGTTGGGCCTCCGGTTAATAGGTTAGTCCCAAAAATAATATAAAAGTGGATAATAAAGCCCAATAATGTCCAAAACAGTAGATAATATAGCATGGAGCAATCAAAAATTATAGATACGTTGGAGACGTATCAAGAGGCCGAGTTAGCGGTGCAGCATGAAGCCCGCCAACTTACTTCGGTTCGTCCAACAATGTCGGTGGAACCAGGGTTACCTCCAGTTCTTTAAGGGCACCGTGTCTCGTCCCAGCGCTGCGCAATGTACTGCTGCCCAAGGATTTCAAAGGCCCGCGTAAGGTGCCGAATTACACTGCCGATTTATCCCCCGAGTCATGGGTTGAAAGCTATGAGATGGCAATGGAGATGATGGATGTGGATGATGCGGTATGTGCCAAATACTTTACCATGATGTTGGAGGGAACAACTCACACATGGTTGAAAAACCTGCCGGCTAACTCCATTGGGTCGTGGGCCGAGTTAAGGGCCCGGTTTATCCAGAATTTCAAGGATACGTGCAAGCAGCCCATGTCAATTGTGGACTTAGCTGCCTGTGTCCAGGAGGAAGGAGAGTCAACAACCCATTGGGTGCGCTGGGTTTTGGAGATTTTGCATTCATCAGATCGCATCAATGCTGATACATCAATTTTAACATTGGAAGGCAATTGCCAGTTTGCACCTCTAAAGTTGAAGTTGGGACGGCTCAAACGCCATTGCAATGACATGGGAACACTTATGACAGCTCTGGTGAAGTATGCCGACTCTGATAGTACCAAGGACCCCGAGTCTGACAACGACAAGACAGGGAAGGGAAAGAAGAGCGGCAGCACCAAAGGGCAGCACCATAACCCGGCAGGTCACGGAAACAACGGTAAGCGTAAAGCGGATAGCAGTTTAGATTTTATGGCTAATACCAACACGCAGGACAAAAGCCAGCGTCGTAAGGGTAAATCGCCCTCGCGTGGTGGAATACTAAGTCCCAATCTGGAGCGCCTGTCTCACCTGTTAAACCAGCCTTGCCCGAAGCACGAGTCGCGGGATAAGCCAAGCACGCACCTCTGGAAGGATTGTTATATTATGCCGGAATTCAAAAATTCAGATTTTTTCGGTATGATCATGGACCAGGCGGCGATTCAAGCCCCGCATCTCATGGGCCGGGTTACGGTGGAGGAAGTTCCGGTTCAGGTTTTCACGGTAATCAGAGCAGACATGGCAATCAAGGCAATTAGGGCAACCAAGGTGGTTATAATCATCAGGGAGTCAGCAGCAACAGCAGCATTCGGGTTACCGGAGCAACCTGAAGCAATTGAATAGTGGGCAGTACCATGTCTTCACCACAAGTTTGTGCAAGCGCGATCAGAAGCTTCATAAAAGGGCAGTGAACTCCGTTGAACTGGTGGTGTCCCGTTACTTGCGCTGGTCTGAACAGCCCATTGTGTGGACTCGAGAGGATCATCCACCTCGGGTGGATAACCCGGGTCATCTGGCATTAGTGGTGGCACCTCAGGTTGGAGGATACAAGTTCACCAAGGTACTCATGGATGGAGGAAGTAGTATCAATATCCTTTATTATGAAACCTTCCGTCGCATGGGGTTAACAGATAAGAATCTTAAACCATCAAACACCGTTTTTCATGGTGTGGTGCCTGGTAAATCGGCGTATCCTGTTGGGAAGATAGCTCTGGAGGTGGCTTTTGGAGATGAGCATAACTCAAGATCAGAAACATTGACCTTTGAAGTAGTAAAGATCAAGAGCCCATATCATGCCCTGTTTGGACGGCTGGCTTATGCCAAGTTCATGGCAAGGCCCTATTATGTTTATCTGCAACTCAAGATGCCGGGTCACAAGGGAATCATCATGGTACATGGAAGCCGTAAGATCGCTTTGGAATGTGAAGAAGGTGATGCAGCTTATGCTGAGTCAGTTTGTGCAATAGAAGAGTTGAAGTTCTACAAGGACAATGTTGATCCAGCAGATATGACTTCGTTGAAGAAACCAACTACAGAGCATGATCCGGCCTTAAAGTTTAAATCGGCTGATGAGACTAAGCTGGTTGATTTTGTTCCTGGCGATTTATCTCAACGGTTTAGTATCAGTGCTAACTTGGATCCGAAATAGGACAGCGCGCTCATTGAGTTCATCCGTGAGAACTGGGACATCTTTGCATGGAAACCCTCTGACATGTCAGGTGTACCGAGGGAACTCGCTGAGCACACTCTCAATATTGACCCCAAGTTTAAACTAGTTAAGCAATTTCTCCGCTGGTTTAATGAAGAAAGACACAAGGCCATTGGTGAGGAAGTAGCCAGGCTCTTGGCGGCAGGGTTTATCATTGAAGTATTTCATCCTGAGTGGTTGGCTAATCCGGTGATGTTGCTTAAGAAGAACGACACTTGGTGTATGTGTGTGGACTACACAGATTTGAACAAGGCTTGTCTGGCAGATCCTTTTGCTCTCCCTCGTATTGATCAAATCATTGATGCTACGGCGGGTTGTGAGCATTTGAGTTTTTTGGATGCATACTCTGGTTACCATCAGATCAAAATGGCAGTTAAGGACCAGGAGAAGACAACTTTTATAACTCCTTTTGGAGCCTTCTTCTATGTATCTATGCCTTTTGGGCTCAAGAGTGCCCAGTCGACTTATCAGCGTTGTGTGTAGAATTGTCTTCATAATCAAATCGGACGCAATGTTCATGCTTATGTGCATGATATTATGGTGAAATCCAGAAAGGAGTAGACATTGATAGATGACTTGAAGGAGACCTTTGATAACCTCCAGGTTTATAAAATGATGCTTAATTCAGCCAAGTGTGTCTTTGGTGTTCCGGTAGGAAAGCTCTTGGGCTTTTTGGTGTCTAACAGGGGCATTGAAGCTAATCCGGAGAAAATCAAGGCCATAACCTCTTTGACTAAACCGAAATGTATCAATGATGTTCAACGCCTCGCAGGCCGGATTGCAGCTTTGAGCCGGTTTATCAGTCGCCTTGGGGAGAAGGCCATCCCTTTATATCAGATGCTGAAGAAGACGGATGACTTTGTTTGGAGTGAGGCTGCCAATGAAGCGTTTGAGAGTCTAAAGCAGTAGCTAGCTGAGCCGCCTGTCCTTGCTGCTCCCATTGATAAAGAGCCCTTTTTGTTATATGTGGCTGCTAATGCCTGGGCTGTTAGCGTGGCTATTATTGTGGAGCGCAAGGAGGCTAGAAAGGAGTATCCGGTTCAATGGTTGGTTTATTATATCAGTGAGGTGCTTATTGAGTCTAAGCAGAGGTACCCACATTGGAAGAAGCTGGTGTATGGAGTTTTCATGGCGAGCCGGAAGCTCAAGCACTATTTTCTGGGTCATCCTATCACTATGGTCGGTTTTGCCCCCTTGGGGGATATCATCCAAAATAGAGAAGCAACTGGACGGATTGCCAAATGGGCTATTGAGCTTGGACCTCACGGGTTAAAATATACGCCTCGCACATCAATCAAATTCCAAGCACTTGTGGACTTCATCAATGATTGGACAGAGTTGCAGGCACCGGAGGAAAAGCCAGACAACACTTATTGGACTATTCATTTTGATGGGTCCAGACAATTGGAAGGCTCGGGGGCTGGAGTCATATTAACTTCCCCATGAGGTGATAAGTTTTTTTTGTTCTCCGTTTAATGTTCCCTTGCACTAACAATGTAGCTGAATATGAGGCCTTGCTCCATGGTCTTCAGATGGCTAAGGAATTGAATATAAGCCAGGTTAAATGCTTTGGTGACTCGGACCTGGTGGCTCAACGGGTGTCTGGCACTTGGGATTCAAAGGATCCACTCATGGTGGTGTATCGGCGAGAGGTGGACATAGTGGCTGGTCATTTCAACGGTTATCAGGTTGACCATATAGACCGACAAAAAATGAAGCGGCGGATGCTTAAAGTCGCTTAGGCTCTCAATGTAAACCAGTGCCGCCCAATGTCTTCCTGGATGTGCTACATAATCCGTCCGTCAAGGTACCTACAGAGGAGGATTTGGCTGTTCCTGACCCGGAGGCTCAATTGGTGGCGGTTATTCACGTTATCCCGGATTGGACAGTCCCATACCTGGCGTCCATGAACCTGGGTGAGTTACCAGACGACGAAACTTTGGCCCAGAAGATAATCCAACGATCCAAGTCAATGACCATTATTAATGGGGAGTTGCATCATTGCAGCGTAACGGGGCGTTTCAGCGTTGTGTGTCTCCTCAAGAGGGCTATGAGATTTTGCGTGAGATCCACGAAGGAGATTGTGGTCACCACGCCGGTTCAAAATCCTTGGTAGCTAAGGCCTTCCGTCACGGTTTTTATTGGTTGACGGCTCATGTTGATGCTGAGGATTTGGTAAAGAGGTGTGACGGTTGTCAGAAGTTTGCACGCCGCGCTCATGTTCCAGCTCAAGAATTAAGGATGATTCCAATCACTTGGCCGTTTGCAACTTGGGGGCTGGATATGGTTGGGCCCTTTAATAGGTCCAAGGACAAGAAGACCCACCTGCTAGTGGCGGTTGATAAGTTTACCAAGTGGGTAGAAGCAAAGCCAGTCAGTAAGTGTGATGCAGCCATGGCGGTTCAATTCATCAAAAAGGTGATCTTCCGTTTTGGTTTTCCACACGGCATCATAACTGATAATGGTACTAATCTGTCCAAGGATGCTATGGAAGAATTTTGTCAACGTGAGCATATTCGGCTTGACGTATCATTAGTGGCTCACCCCCAATCTAATGGTCAAGCAGAGAGAGCCAATCAAGAGATTTTTAGAGGCATCAAGCCCCGGCTTATGGTTCCTTTAAAGCGGATGTCGGGCTGTTGGGTGGAGGAGTTACCTTTCGTGTTATGGAGTATCAACACCACACCGAACAGATCTACAGGTTACACGCCCTTCTTCATGGTTTACGGAGCAGAGGCGGTTCTCCCTAGTGACATCTGTCATGACTCGCCCCGTGTGGCGGCTTACGTTGAAGCTGATAATGAGAAAGCACGTCACGATTCACTGGACCTGTTAGATGAGGAGCGTGATCTTGCAGCGGCATGTTCGGCAATTTATCAACAAGATCTGTGACGTTATCACAGCCGCCGGGTTAAGACCCGAACTTTTCAAGAAGGCGATCTGGTGCTCCGGCTCATCCAGGATCAGACTCATATGCACAAGTTGTCCCACCTTGGGAAGGACCTTTTGTGCTCAGCAAAAATCTACACAACGGATCATACTACCTTATCGATGTTCGAGAGCATAAAGACTCACATAAATCGGAGGAGGAGACCCAACGACCGTGGAATATAGCTCATCTTCAGCCTTACTATACTTGATCCACAGGCTCTTCTTATGTACTCCCTCCATTCCTTTATCTAAGGTGTATTATTTTCAGCACGTTAACCAAGGCACATAATTATGGACTATTTGGGACGAAACTACCCTTGTCTAATTCATAGATTAGCGGCAAGTAAATCATTTAGGATAGGAAAGGAAGAGATACATGCAATCGAGAGAGAGAGATAGTTTCCTATTCTTTCTATACAAGGAGAGATATATGCAATCAGGGGAGAGATACTTTCCTTTTTCTGGAGGACCAAGATCAGAATTACAAGGGATTAGAACAAATGCACCCTATATTGTGGAATTTTATCGAAAAACAAATACACCTTATATAAAGGAACGGAGGGAGTACATAGTTATGACAATGTATATATTATGATCAATATAATAAACCGAAGCCTCAGCTAAAGCGGGGTATCTGTTGTTTTTTTATATCATGTGTGGTTACACGGGGGCTTTTGTTCATAAAGCGGTGTCCGGTTTACCCCTTGATTCACCTTATACAGTCTTATATAAAAATCACTTGGGGGCTTGGTCTTACTCGAACCATCGCTACACCTCTTGATCGGCGCAAGGCCACCAGAAAAATCACTTGGGGGCTTGGTCGTATTCAAACCATAGCTACACCTCTTGATCGGCTCAAAGCAAAAAAGAAAATTACTTAGGGACCAAAGAAAGTGTTGCAAAGAACAACTCAAACATAGGCACCTACTGAGCACAACTCAAAATATTGCTTGGGGATTCTTTGCTTCGCAATGAACACATAATCTACACTTGTAATAGGCTATCAAGCCATAGCTTGGAAGCCTGGTGTATACACCTAGAACCCCGGGTTAGCCTTCCTTTTTAAGTAAGCCACTCCATCCAGGTAAACCTGGTATGACACGCCAAACTATTGACAAGTCAATCTCATAGACCCTGAACTTGTCAAAGTTAAAACAATGATTGGTTAAAGGTTGAGGTCCATCTTAAAAGGCTTTGTAAAATGGTTTAACTCAGCGGTCTGGCAGCCCATGAAAAGCCTCGAATTTGGGGCCTGGCAGCCCGTGAAAAGCCTCGACTACAAGTTTTCATATGCTTTTATTTGCCAAGTTTTTTCTCCTTGGATGAGATTTATAATGGTTTTGATAATCCGGCGTTCATTAACTCAGCTCAGCTTTCAACTACAAGTTGTCAGTACATGATCAAGCATAATCCGGTGATTATTAACCCGGTCTGGTTTCGACTCTAAGTCGCGAGTGTTACATACGGGTAATCCGGTGTTTTTCATAAACATGTACGATTTTATCATAAACCAGCACAATATGGAAGGAGTTATCAGTACTCATGATTGGGGTTGTTGCCATCACTACAAATGTTGGTCAACCAACATTGTGATTAAATGTCACAGGTATCATTTATTTTCATATTTGATTATCTTTTTATAGCCTTGGTTACACACCCTGGCTATGTATCTGGGCATCATGACCCGTCCGACGGTAAACCGCCAGGATACGTTCAAAACTTTATGTACGCATGAACAGTTGGAATAAATTGCTATGGATTATGAGCATGAAAGCATGGCGGATTAACAGTGTCAGGCAAAATAAGTATGCACGATGGCATAGCAGACCAAGTGTTTTAAACTAGCCTATTACAAGGCGCTTTAAATGCCCGAAAGAATAATTCTTTTCGGCAAAGTGTGGCAGTACGCATATGGCTAAACCGGCCTCCGGATCATGACTCGTCACCGGGCTGAGTTGAAGGCTGTGAATCGTCATGCGCTGGTGCATCTTCCTCCTCTCCACCCAGTGGCTGGAAGTCAATGGTTGCCCAATCGATTCCAGTTAAGGCTTGGAACACAACTTCATCACTTATAAGGTTTGAGGGGTCAACATCAGGGGCATAGGTGTGCTTACGGATTGGCGGAATAAGATCTTCTGCATCATGTGTTGGCGCAGGAAGTTTTTTATGATCAGAGTCATAAACCGGCTGATAGTCAGAGAGATCTGTTTCTGCAGCCAATTTGCTCGCTATGGGGCGCATTTCTTTTGTCAGCCTTCGAAGATCATCATTGCTAAACTCCGAGCCGTCCTGTTTTATGCTAGGATAGCCTCTGCCGATATCCGACGAGTCAAGATCCGGTATCCATGCCTTAGCCCGCATTAGTGCAGTCAGCGCACCTGCCCTTGCACCTGATCTCTTTAACTCGTCCAAACGGGCAGGCAACATTGACAGTTTCTCAATGGTTTCCTTTATCAAAGTTGGAGGCGGTTTGTTATGCGCAACAGTGCAGATGGCCCGTTGAGCTCCGGAATATAGCTGCTCTATCAGAGTATAGGCAGCCTTCAGCTTCATCCGCATGTCAGAGCCCAGATGGGTAATGCAAGTTCCTATGTAATTGCAAGTATCAGTAAACCGGCAACCGATGAGACAATGTATATTGAAAAGCTTCAGGTGAGGTACTTACCAAAAATAGCAGAAGTCATGGCATTGATCTGCCGCTTTAAACCGGTTAGCTCTTCGACCACCGGTTTAAGAGCTGCCTCTGCGTCTTCGGCTCTCTTTTGTAAAGCGGTTTTTTCTATGCACCAGTCTGCCTGTTCCTTCTTCAAAGTTTCCTTCAGCTTCTCCATGGCTTCTAAGGCAGTGGCCAATCCTTCTTTGGCTTCAGATGTCTCTGCTTGCTGGGTTTTGATATTTTCTTGAAGGTCAGTGGTTTGGGCATCCTTTTTTCTCAGCTCAGCCTATGAGAGAAAGACATGTTATGAGGTGGCAGTGAAATTTGGAAGTCCCAAGCACATAACAAGTTATACACTTGGCCCTTGGGGGCTAATGCCTATTTTGCTTGATTATCAGAACTTTTTTAACAAGTCTCAAGTGCAATACAAGTATTATTCTTGACACTTGGGGGCTAATGTACGTTTGCTCAAAGTAACATTGGTTAAAGTCTCGGCTCAGCTTGGAAAGATAAACCGGCCCTTGGGAGATAAGCATCCAGAGTAGCTATATTGCAAAGTCCCGGTTTAGATGGGCATCATAAATCGGCCTTGGGGGCTACTGGAGTTGGTACTACAAATTTGGACATAAAAGATAAATAGTTATGAAGTTACCTCATATCGCTCCTTCATCAGATTCACTAAACCGGCTTCGTAGTCACGGTTTGTGTACAGACTGAGGGAGTCCTGGATTAGGGGGTCTCCGGACAGACGGACTATATCCTTTGGCCGGACTGTTAGACTATGAAGATACAAGATTGAAGGCTTCGTCTTGTGTCCGGATGGGACTCTACTTGGCGTGGAAGGCAAGCTAGGCAATACGGATATGTATATCTCCTCCTTTGTAACCGACCTTGTGTAACCCTAGCCCCCTCCGGTGTCTATATAAACTAGAGGGTTTTAGTCCGTAGGACAACATACAATCATACCATAGGCTAGCTTCTAGGGTTTAGCCTCTCCGATCTCGTGGTAGATCAACTCCTGTAATACTCATATCATCAAGAATAAATCAAGCAGGACGTAGGGTTTTACCTCCATCAAGAGGGCCCGAACCTGGGTAAAACATCGTGTCCCCTGCTTCTTGTTACCACCCGCCTTAGATGCACAGTTCGGGACCCCCTACCCGAGATCCGCCGGTTTTGACACCGACATTGGTGCTTTCATTGAGAGTTCCTCTGTGTCGTCGTCGTTAGGCTTGATGGCTCCTACGATCATCGATAGTGATGCAGTCTAGGGTGAGACTTTTCTCCCTGGACAGATCTTTGTGTTCGGCGGCTTCGCACTGCGGGCCAACTCGCTTGGCCATTTGGAGCAGGTCGAAAGTTACGCCCCTGGCCACCAGGTCAGGTTTGGAAGCGTAAACTACACAGCCGATATCCGCGGAGACTTGATCTTCGACGGATTTGAGCCCCTGCCTTGTGTGTCGCGCGGTCACAATGAGTACGATTTAGCTCTACCATCGGACCGTATTCAGGAGATCGCACCGGCAGCCGCTCCGAGCCTCAATTCGGAGCCAGTTGCGCCATCCATGGACGGGTGGATGGACCCCGTCACAGAGGCCGTATCCTCAGCGGCGATCGAGCCGAATATCGACCTTACCCTTCACGAGAGCCGTGTTGCCAAACTGCCGGATCCTTCTCCGGCCACGGACTCCGAACCACCTGCGCCCGTTCCCGTCGAATCCGATTGGGCGCTGATCATGGAGTTTACCTCCGCGGATATTTTTCAGCACTCGCCTTTTGGCGACATACTGGACTCATTAAGGTCTCTCTCCTTGTCAGGAGAGTCCTGGCCGAACTACTTCCGGCAGGATTGGGATGCGGATGACGAAGAAATTTGCCGCCCACCCACCACCCACTTAGTAGCCACTGTCGACGACTTAACTGACATGCTTGACTTCGACTCCGAAGACATCGACAGTATGGACGATGATGCGGGAGACGAAGAGGAACCACTGCCCACAGGGCACTGGACAACCATCTCATCATACGATATATACATGGTGGAAACACCCAAAGAAGGCAATGGCGATGAGACAACGGAGGATGACCCCTCTAAGAAGCAACCCAAGCGCCAGCGTCAGCGGCGCCGCTCTAAGTCCCGCCAAGGCAAAAGTGGTGATACTGTCACCAGAGATAATAGCACTACGGATAGTGCCGAAGTCAACAACAATCCCCTCCAGCAAGATTTAGAGTAGGAGGATGGAGGAGCCAGCCCTCCTGAGAGAGCGGCAGATGGAGAGGCGGAGGATGATAATTACATGCCTCCCTCTGAAGACGAGGCAAGCCTCGACGATGACGAATTCATCGTGCCAGAGGATCCCATTGAACAAGAGCGCTTCAAGCGCCGGCTTATAGCCACGGCAAATAGCCTTAAGAAAAAGCGGCAGCAGCTTCAAGCTGATCAAGATTTGCTAGCCGACAGATGGACTGAAGTCCTGGCGGCCGAGGAATATAAACTCGAACGCTCCTCCAAGAGTTACCCAAAGTGCAGGTTGCTACCCCGACTGGAGGAGGAAGCACCGAAACCTACATCCCCGGCGTATGACGCGGCTGATCGGCCACCTCGTGGCCGCGTCAGAGAAACATTCCAGCCAAAAGCTCATCCCGCACCCCGATTCCATTCAAATAAAAAGGCATGGGGAAATATGCCAGACGTGCGAGACGTATTGGAGGACAAAGCAAAACATGCAAGACCGATCTACGGATCACGAGGGCACGCCACTATGCGAGACGATAATCGTCACGCCAGATACAGTAAAAGTAAGTCCGGCTGGGCCGAACATAGCGGGCAAGACTCATTCGAGCTGCGTCGCGATATAGCCCAGTACAGAGGCACCGCACACCCCTTATGCTTCACAGACGAAGTAATGGATCATCAAATCCCAGAGGGTTCCAAACCTGTAAATATTGAATCATACGATGGCACAACAGATCCTACGGTATGGATCGAGGATTTCCTCCTACACATCCACATGGCCCGCGGTGATGACCTACACGCCATCAAATACCTCCCACTAAAACTCAAAGGACTAGCTCGGCATTGGCTCAACAGCTTGCCAGCAGAGTCCATTGGCTGTTGGGAAGATCTGGAAGACGCATTCCTCGACAACTTTCAGGGCACTTATGTGCGACCACCAGATGCCGATGATTTGAGCCACATAATTCAGCAGCCAGCAGAATCGGCCAGGCAATTCTGGACACGGTTCCTAACAAAGAAAAATCAAATCGTCGACTATCCAGATGCAGAGGCCCTAGCGGCTTTCAAGCACAACATCCGCGACGAGTGACTAGCCCGGCACCTTGGTCAGGAAAAGCCGAAATCTATGGCAGCCCTCACGACACTCATGACCCCCTTTTGCACGGGAGAAGACAACTGGCTGGCTCGCAGTAATAACATATCAAAGAACCATGGTACTTCGGATACCAAGGACGGCAATGGCAGGTCATGTTGCAACAAACATAAGCGCCGCATTAACAGCGACAATACCGATGATACGGCAGTCAATGCCGGATTCAAAGGCACTAAACCCAGTCAGTGGAAAAAGCCATTCAAAAGAAGCACTCCGGGCCCGTCCAGTTTGGATCGTATACTCAATCGCTCGTTTCAAATACACGGCACCCCCGACAAGCCAGCTAACCACACCAACAGGGATTGTTGGGTGTTCAAGCAGGCCGGCAAGTTAAATGCCGAAAATAAAGATAAGGGGTCACATAGCGATGACGAGGAGGAGCCCCGGCAACCGAACACCAGAGGACAGAAGAGGTTCCCCCCTCAAGTGCGGACGATGAACATGATATACGCAACCCACATCCCCAAGAGGGAATGGAAGCGTGCGCTCAGGGACGTATATGCGTTGGAGCCAGTCGCCCCAAAATTCAACCCATGGTCTTCCTGTCCGATCACCTTCGACCGCAGGGACCACCCCACTAGTATCCATCATGGCAGATTCGCCGCATTGGTCCTAGACCCAATCATTAACGGATTTCACCTCACTCGAGTCCTTATGGATGGCGGCAGCATCTTGAACTTGCTTTATCAGGACACATTGCGCAAAATGGGTATCGATCCCTCAAGGATCAAACCCACAAAAACGACCTTTAAAGGCGTCATACCAGGTGTAGAGGCCCATTGCATAGGCTCAATCACACTGGAAGTGGTCTTCGGATCCCCGGATAACTTCAGAAGTGAATATTTAATCTTCGACATAGTCCCGTTCCACAGTGGCTACCATGCACCACTTGGGCGAACCGCATTTGCAAGATTCAATGCGGTACCACATTATGCATATCTCAAGCTCAAAATGCCAGGACCTCGGGGGGTCATCACAGTCAATGGAAACACAGAGCGCTCTCTCCGCATGGAGGAGCACACTGCGGCCCTAGCAGCAGAAGCACAAAGCAGCCTCTTAAGGCAATCCACTAGTTCGCCGATTAAGGACCCGGACACCTTCAAGCGCGCCCGGAGTAATCGACAGCAGGACCGCCTGGCACGTTCCGAGTTCGCATAGCAATGCGGCCCCCACCCCGGTCCCAGCCAAACGGCGAAATCCGTGCGACGCGTACATAATTACGCATTAAAAATACCATGGGCACAGGCGGGGAGGGGGGCACGACTGTGGCACGCCCCAAGTCGTGGCTTAAACTGCACTAGGGGCTTCCCGCTCTGTTATTTTTCTTTTTCAGGACTTTAATCTCTGGAAACCCTGTCCGGCAGCATGATTGCCGAACACATGATGCAGCAACCAAGGAGGCAGAAACCTATGTCACACCACGAAACTCCCAGGTGGATTACGATAACGAGTGAAATATTTGCTTTAATACTATTCCTCAGCTTGCCCATGGAAGGGACATGTCAAACAGTCCTACTTTTTGCTTATCGCACTACTTGTATCATTCTGCTTTAAAGCACCCTTTTTGAATAAACAATGCATAGCATTAAGACTATTATT
>NC_041382.1:171722956-171827114 GCF_002162155.2 Triticum dicoccoides | reverse complement strand
TATATATATATATATATATATATATATATATATATATATATATATATATATATATATATATATATATATATATGTTCATTCACGACATCTAGCACCCGTACACTCTGGTACGACCAATACGCTAGGGGCTTAAGCATACCCCATAATACGGCGTGAGAAGTCTGAACACTTTCGACAGTGCGGCACCCCAAACTTATAGCATTATATGCATCAGCTCCGAATCATGTCTTGGGTCAATAGTTGGGTTTGCCCGGCTCCCATGTTTTGGTACCTTATGTTCCGCTATATCGGCTAAGGTAGCACTAGGAGAACTACTGTGATTGTGCCCCAGTTCTGCTGGGCTAAGCACCTCAGTAGAGAAAGCTAAAACTGACTGTCATGATAAGGCGAGAGACTGGTCGCTGTTCAAGAGGTTTCAAGTTCCTAAAGACTTATGCCGTTTAGAGTGAGGAGTCGGCCCTGTCCGGCTTAAGGCGTGTATTGCGCCCCGAATTCGGCCTTCCGAATACTAGGGGCATCGCCGAAATTTAAAATTATAGAATTCTATGGCTAAGTGAGAGTGATAACGCATTATAGTCCGATTACCTTGTTCGTTATGCTGAGCACCTCCCTTGAAGGACCCAACAATGGGAACAAGAGTGCTCAGGTTTATCCCGAACACCCCAGCACTCGTGGCGTGGGGGCAGAAGCCGACGACTAGCCATCTCTCAGATTTGATAAATAGCCGAACAGAAGGTAATATTTTAAATTCAGACAAGCGTTGCATAGCGCATATGAACAAGTTTTCATAATACAGGATTACACGAGCAAGTTCATTCAAATATTACATATTTTGCACACTCGTCCGCTACGAGACGGGCACCCTTCAGGACACCCTCATAGTACATCTCGGGGTGGCGATGCTCCTTGCCCTGCGGCGGCCCTTCCTTCACCAGCTTCACGGCATCCATCTTGGCCCATTGCACCTTCACATGGGCGAAAGCCCGGCATGCACCTTCGATGCAGATGGACCGCTTGATGACTTCCAGCCGTGGGCAGGCATCCACAAGCCACCTCACCAGGCCGAAGTAGCTATTGGGAAGGGCATCACCAGGCCACATCCGGACTACAAATCCCTTCATGGCCTGTTCGGCCGCCTTGTGCAGCTCGACCAGTTGCTTCAGCTGGACGCTCAGAGGCATCGGGTGTTCGGTCCCAGTGTACTGAGACCAGAACAGCTTCTCTGTTGAGCTTCCCTCCTCGGCCTGGTAAAACTGTGTGGCATCCGACACGCTGCGGGGCAAATCCGCGAATGCTCCTGGAGAGCTCCGGATTCGGGTAAGTAACAAGTAATTCACTTTCACATGCTTGCTTTGCATATAGAATGCCTTACCCATCGCTATCTTCTTCATTGCATCAATCTCCTGGAGGGCCTTTTGGGCTTCGGCCTTGGCACTCTTTGCACTCTCAAGGGCCGTGGCAAGCTCGGACTCTCGCGTCTTAAAGTCAAGTTCCAACGCCTCGTGCTTCATCACGAGAGCGTGGAGCTCTTGCTGCACCTCGCCCACCCGTGCCTCATGCCTTTCCCGCTCGGTGCACTCCTTGGCCGCTTTGTTTTCAGCCTTAGATAGCGCTTGCTTCAGGGTTGCCACCTCGGTCGTGGCCCCTGGCAAATTTACGATGATCCTGTCATTTTGCAATCCCATTCTTTTTATATATATCCATAGACTAGGTACTACTTACCTTTGTTCTCCTCGAGCTGCCTCTTGGCAAGGCCGAGCTCTTCCTTGGACCCTTCGAGGTCCTGCTTCAGTGCGGCGACCTCCGCAGTCAGTGCGGTAGAGGCCAGCAGCGAAGCCTGCATACTCATATAGACATATTTAGATTAGACTCCTGCGATATTGTTTGATCCTCTATTCGGCTTTTCTTTGTGAACACCGAACAGAGCATCAGGAGCTACTGTCTATGCGGTAATATTTTTCCTATATTTCAAATACTTACCTCAAAGCCTATCAGAAGGCTGGCACAGGCTTCAGTCAGTCCGCTCTTGGCGGACTGAACCTTCTGGATCACCGCACTCATAATAGTGTGGTGCTCTTCGTCGATGGAAGCGCTGCGAAGCGCTCCCAGCAGATTGTCCGGTGCCTCTGGATGGACAGAGGTCACCAGCGCAGGAGTCTTGCCCCTTTTGGAAGGAGGCCGCCTGCCTGAGTCTGGAACCACTGGAGGTTCCGGCGCGATGTTCGGCTGAGGGCCGAACTCGGAGCCCTCGGGAGCCTTGCTCCCTTTGCTCCTGGAATCCGGAAGGTCACCTCGAGGCGCCTCCGGGACTGTCTCCCCTCGACCCGGTGCCTCTTGAGACAATACCTCAGCATTGTCCGTAGGGCAAGGGGAGGTGGCGGTCGGAAGTGGATCGCTATCCATATCCGACGAGCCGAGGGAGCCGTCCGATGATACGTCGATACGGGCTCGTGGCGGTCTGCATAATCATAATTCGGCATTAGGAGAAGCAGTGCGACAAAGGTATGCTATGAGTTACTCTGGCATCCGAATACTTACGACTTCGCCAGGGGCTTGGCCCTGAGCAGCCACTCGTCTTCGCCTTCGGCGGCGGTGGTGGAGTAGTCCGGAAGGAGAGTCCTTCCCTTCTTGGACCCTTCGCCCCCCCCCAGTTGGGGCGGCCTTCCTTTTCTTGTCTCCCCCGACTGGAGGGGGAGCATCTTCGTCTTCCTCCTCGTCTTCGGGGTAGGAGTGCGTCGCGGAGTTATCGGACGATGAGTCCGATAACACCTGGCATCAGGAACTCTTTCGGGTTCCCTTGGCCTTCTTGGTCTTCTCCGGCACCTTGTAAGGAGCTGGAGTCAGCATCTCCATCAGGAGAGCGTCCGCAGTGTCTTCGGGCAGAGGGGTCGGACAGTTAATCTGCCCCAACGTCTCCACCCAGTCCTGTCAAAGGCATGGAGCTCACACCCCGCACATGGTTAAGCTAGGGGAAATAAATATCCTACTAGATGTGTAGAACTCACCGAATGCGCTAGGCGCTTCGCGCTTAGCCCGCGGTCCTCGGTGAGAGAGGGAGGGACCTCGGCGCCCTTGAACAACACCCTCCAGATGTCCTTGTGCGTCGTGTCGAAGAGCTCGCTCAGAGTCTGGTGCTAGGCCGGGTCGAACTCCCACAAATTGAAATCCCATTGTTGACACAGGAGGATCCGGTGGATGAGCATGACCTGGACTATGTTGACAAGCTTGAGCTTCTTGCCTGCCATATTCCAGATACATTTCTGGAGTCCGTCCAGCTCCACCGATGAATCCCAGGACAGGCCCTTCTCTTTCCAGGAGGTGAGCCGCGTGGGGATTCCGGATCGAAACTCGGGGGCCGCCACCCAGTTGGTGTCGCGCGGCTCGGTGATGTAGAACCACGCCGATTGCCACCCCTTTATGGTCTCCACGAAGGAGGCTTCAAGCCATATAACATTGGGCATCTTGCCCACCATGGCTCCGCCGCATTCTGCTTGTTGGCCTCCCACCACCTTCCGCTTGATATTGAAGGTCTTTAGCCACAGGCCGAAGTGGGGCCGGATGCGGAGGAAAGCCTCATACACGACGATGAACGCCGAAATGTTGAGGATGAAGTTCGGGGCCAGATCATGGAAGTCCAGCCCGTAGTAGAACATGAGACCATGGACGAAAGGATGGAGGGGAAACCCCAGTCCGCGGAGGAAGTGGTGGAGGAAAACTACCCTCTCGTGAGGTTCCGGGGTAGGGACGATCTGCCACGCAGTGGGCAGCCGATGCGCGATATTCGCGGCTAATTATCCGGCCCCGTGCAGCTTTTTGATGTGTCCGTTCGTGACGGAGGAGGCCATCCACTTGCCTCCCGCTGCGGACATGTTTGGAGAAGGTTGAGGAGAAGGATGTGGACTTGGGCGTTGGAGCTCGAGTGCGCAAGAATGGATGAGAAAGGAGGAAGAAGGCGTGGGTAGAAAAAGGTTAAACCTTGTCCCTTTATAAGGGCGGCCGAAACTATGCGCCCCCACTAGCCTGGTAAAACTCGCTTATCCCCCAAGCGCCGTAATCGATGGCGCGGTTGGGTTACCCATGCCCGTATTGATGAGAATCCCGTAATAAGGGGGACATGATCTCTACTTTGACAAGACGTGTCAAGAAACTGCCTCGCGTTATGTGCGGGGCTAGTTAAAGGAAACGGTTCGCATAATCACCGGGCCATGGCATAATGTCATGTTGCCAAAACGTGTCAGCAGATTAGATTTGTGGAAATATTATTCTCTCTACGGTGGTATGTGGAACTTATTTTGCAGGGTCGGACACTATCCTTGTATTCAAATTCTTCCATGGTGTATTCGGAGGAGGAACCCGCCTTGCAATGCCAAAGACAATACTGCGCGCCGGACTCATCGTCATTGAAGCCTGGTTCAGGGGCTACTGAGGGAGTCCTGGATTAGGGGGTCTCCGGGCAGCCGGACTATATCCTTTGGCCGGACTGTTAGACTATGAAGATACAAGATTGAAGGCTTCGTCTCGTGTCCGGATGGGACTCTACTTGGCGTGGAAGGCAAGCTAGGCAATACGGATATGTATATCTCCTCCTTTGTAACCGGCCTTGTGTAACCCTAGCCCCCTCCGATGTCTATATAAACCGGAGGGTTTTAGTCCGTAGGACAACATACAATCATACCATAGGCTAGCTTCTAGGGTTTAGCCTCTCCGATCTCGTGGTAGATCAACTCTTGTAATAGTCATATCATCAAGAATAAATCAAGCAGGACGTAGGGTTTTACCTCCATCAAGAGGGCCCGAACCTGGGTAAAACATCGTGTCCCCTGCCTCCTGTTACCATCCGCCTTAGACGCACAGTTCGTGACCCCCTACCCGAGATCCGCCGGTTTTGACACTGACACAGACAGTTTAAGAAACCAGAATGAAGTTCTTGGGCGTTGAGGTGGGCGTAGCTTGACAAGTCTATGCTCCACTTGCCTTTGCCCATAGCAGAGAGTTCCTCCTTGGCACTATGCTTTCATAATGCAACATGATTGCCAGGAGTGGTGTGGCCAACACCTGTAATTATGACATCATCTTCCTTGTCACCAGCAGCCTTTATCGAAGTTGACGATTCATCAGCAGCCTTAGCTGGACTTGACAGTCTATCATCAGTTGGGACCGGGCTTGCCAGTTTATCAGTATGACCTGTTGCATCAACTTCTGCTGGTTCAACAAAATCATGGTCTTGAGAGGGTGGATCATCAAGCATGGCATCAACATTGGTTCTTTCCAGTTCTGGAGTTCTCTCTGGTTCAACAACCACATGGTCGTCAGACGGTTTATCTACACGAGCCTTCTTGCTGGGTCTGGCCTTAGCTCTAAAAGAAAAAGATATAAAGGTCAGTATAACACGTAAATATAAAACGTCAAGACGAATAAGTTTAAAGTGTTTACCCAGGGACAATTTTAAGAGGAGGGAGTTGTGTGGCCGTTGACTCGCCGGAGGATGAAAGAGGCATTCCCTGATAATTTGAATCGGATGGATTAAGAGGCTGTCGAAAATAACCCGCCTTGGGATAAGAAGTATCGGAAGTGTTTGAGACCTCAGCTCGACGCTTCTGAACCGGCATGTTCGGTAAACCGGCCGAAGTGACTACTTGGCCGCTGTGCTGGGTTGTGCTGCGAGCTTCATGTTGCTGCTTCTTCAAAAGAAAGTTTGGGTCCAAGTGAGCTAGGGGGTGAGAAAATCTTACTTTCCGGAATGCTTGACGGATTTTTTGTGTTGGTAGAGGGTCTGAACTGGAGGAAAGGATAATTAGCTCTGCGTCATCAGCTTGGCTGCCTTCAGCGTCATCCTGATAATAATTATTGTCAATGAGGTGTATGAAAAATGAACCAAGAGGGTCAAGTTCTACCTCTACGTCCGGATCATCAAGGTCGTCATCAAGGTTTAAACCGATGGGTTTAGTTGTATTTTTCTTGGCAGGTCTTTTGACAACCTTTGTCTTTGGTCGAGGGGTCTTGGCCGGTTTATCCTGCGATTTCTTCTTCCAGAAAGGGTCGTCACCCTGTTAAAAGATGGACATAGGATATAAAAGATTGCACAGTTAAGAATATTAAGTACAAAGCAGGAGTGAGGCAATTCTTACAGCTGGCAGTTTATTCAATGTATAAAAGGGGCTTAGCCCGGTCCTACTGCAAATGACTTCCGGTTCATTCAGCATCTTCTTAAAAGACTCGGTAACTTCAGCCTCTGTTAGCTGAATATCAATATGTCGTTGAGAATCTTTTGAGTCCCCTGTGTACTCACACATTAAACCGAGGCGACGGCTTAACGGTAAAATGCTCCAAGATATCCAGGAACGAACAAAGTCCACTCCTGTCAAACCGTTAGCCACGAAGGCTCTGAGCTTGGCGAGTTGTGGTGCGTATGTGGACCGTTCCTTGGCAGTCCGTTATTGAGGAAGCGGGTGTGTTTTGGTAAGCCGGTGAGCACAGTAACCCGGAAGAGGGTTCTCATCTTCAGGGGAAGTATCCTTACAGTAGAACCAAGTCTGGTTCCAATCCTTAGGATGACTGTGAAGTTTGGCATGAGGAAAGCCGACATCCTTCCTTTTCTGAATGGAGACGCCACCAAGTTCAGTGTTGGGCCCGTCTACGAATTCAGTACGACGGTTTAAATAGAAAAAATCCCGGAACAATTCAACAGTTGGCTCTTCTTGCAGATAGGCTTCACAAAATACTTGAAAATCGCAAATATTGGACACATAGTTAGGTCCAATATCTTGAGGGTGGATCTGGAAGCTGTCAAGCACATCATGGAAGAACTTGGATCCGGGCGGTTTAAAACCACGGTTCATGTGATCAACAAATATCACTACCTCTCCGTCTTTTTGGGTAGGAGGATTTTCTGGACCGGGAATACGCCAGTGGATTTCGCTTTGTTTTGGTAAAACACCAGTTCTGACACATCCATCTAGCTGCTCTTGAGTAACCCGGGAAGGGACCCAGTTACAAGCATAGAATTGTTTGGCCATTTCGAATAAGGAGCTGGAAAAGATTGATGCCGGTTTAAGACTCATGATTAGCAAGCATAAAGCATAGCAGGTTAAGGAAAAAGCATTCAAGCATGCAAAGTTGTTAAACCGGAGGAAGCTGCTATTATAAATGGTAAGTCGATTGACGGTTTAAGAGGGGACTAATGGTACCTACCGGATTATCATTTTTCAAAAAGCTAAACCGCCTATATTCATATGAAAGGTACAGATCTAAAATACCTAAGTGAGGGAAAAACAAGTTTCACAAATTGGTATGATAATTTCAGATCTGCGGTGCGACAGAAAAACTAGAATATACTCAGACCTAAACTTCAGGTGCTTAAGTAGTTCATCAGGGTCAGATGAGTCTTTCTATATGAAGGGGATGCTCTAATGAAGAAAAGGGAGCTCTAACTACAAAGGCACCGGAAAATATCAGATCTAACTTGCCATTTGTGCTACTGAGAAGAACAGGGAAGAACAGCTCTAGAACTTCGAAGAACTCCGATGAGCACAAACCCTAATGATAAGATCTAGGGTGGAAGGAGAGAAGGCTTACCAGTGTCAAAGGAACAGCGGAGAGGCGTCGCAGCTTTATGGTACGATCAGGGTGATGCAGCGGCCATTGTTGGGGCAGATGCGAAGGTCGACGGCGGTGGCAGAGCTCCAACATTCGGGCGACGCGAGGAAGAGGGCGATGTGAAGGGGCACGAAGGAAAAAAAATGAAAAGGACCCCTCGGCCTTATTTATAAGGTGAATGGATAAGCGAAAGGCGCGGAAATCGAGGAGCCCAAAAAATGGATATGCGGCAAAGTTGTTGCCTTGATTGTTGGAGGATCATTAATGAAGGGTATCTTCGGTTTTAATAAACATGTGATGTCATGGCGGTTTATCATGATCCTGGAAGATGATGTCATGGTGGTTTATGAGACTTACGTGAAGGTGCTGAAGAAGAAATTTTCCTGAGTATTGAAGATTGACATGAACCAGTTCAAATCAATCTGGGGACTAATGTTGGGGATATTACTGCTGGGCATAAACCGGCCAGGAGAGGCCGGATTATCCCCATAATGAGTTATTATATTTTAGGCCCATGAAGACAAATACGGTGGCGCTTTATGAAGGCCCAGGGCCCAAAGGCGGATTAAGGCATGTAGACATAAACCGCCATTGATATGTAAACTTGTGATATAAGATAGAAAGAGTAGAGACCGAGCCGGGCACGTTTATGAGCCGGCCTTGGGATTCTGTAAACCGACGGGCGTCAACCTATGTATATAAAGGGACGACCCGACGGTGGTTTAGGAAAAAACAATAACTCGAGAGCCAGGAAAAGCGGATTCGCTCCCTGGTCATCGAAACCCAAGCAATTCCATCACAACTAGACGTAGGCTTTTACCTTCACCATAAAGGGCCGAACCAGTATAATTTCTTGCGTCCCTTGTCCGCTTTAACCCCTTTAAGCTAACCCGTCGCGATAGCTCCACGACTAAGTCCTTTCACGAGGACATCTGCCATAAAAATTCCACGACACTAACCGACCTTGTGTAACCCTAGATCCCTCCCGTGTCTATATAAACCGAAGGGCTAGGTCCGTAGATAGGCCGAATACTCATTACCATAGCCATACAAGCTAGACCTCTAGGGTTTAGCCATTACGATCTAAAGGTAGATCAACTCTTGTAATACTCGTATTCATCAATAGCAATCAAGCAGGACGTAGGGTATTACCTCCATAGAGAGGGCCCGAACCTGGGTAAACATCATGTCCCCTGTCTCATGTTACCATCGACCTTAGACGCACAGTTCGGGACCCCCTACCCGAGATCCACCGGTTTTGACACCGACATTGGTGCTTTCATTGAGAGTCCCACTGTGCCGTCGACGACAGGATCGATGAATCGCCTCATCCTTAAAGACAATATCACTACCGGAGGAGAACTGGCCCCAGGCCAAACCCTCCGGTTGGGCAGCTTTACCATGACCGCCCGTTCGGCCGTTAAGCCGACGATGACCTCTCGGGCCATCAAAAATCTTGTTCGTATCGACCCCAAACACTCCAAGCAGATGGATCCGATGGAGTTTTCATCCTTAAATGATCTCCTTGATTGTATTGCCGCCCTGGGAATCGTCACAGATTACGATCAGATCGGGCTCAAACCCGACCAAAGAGAAATCAAATCTCCACAGATCACCCACCAGATAGCGGTAGTCGAGGAGCAAGACGGCGAATCTTCCCCTATACTGAAGACGGACTACGTCCGCCGACCCTACAGAGCCGGATACCCAACCACAAAAGGAGGTGACCGGCCTTCCTAACATAGAATCGGATGGTGGGCAAAGGCAACAAGAAGATACTCCGGAGCCCAGACTGTTAAGTCTGGAGAAACTTTAGACTCCGGATCATCGATCGGGTCAGGGTCTAGATTCAATTCCACCCACCCACCCAGACATAAGCGCTCTCACGAGCATACAACAGCAATCTCAAGAAACGGTCCACCACTTCTGGCCCAGATGTTGGGGAATGTAGCAATAATTCAAAATTTTCCTACGTGTCACCAAGATCAATCTAGGAGATGCTAGCAACGAGAGAGAGGGAGTGCATCTTCATACCCTTGAAGATCGCTAAGCGGAAGCGTTACAAGAACGCGGTTGATGGAGTCGTACTCGTGGCGATTCAAATCGCGGAAGATCTGATCTAGCGCCGAACGGACGGCGCCTCCGCGTTCAACACACGTACAGCCCGGGGACGTCTCCTCCTTCTTGATCCAGCAAGGGGAGAGGATAAGTTGAGGGAGAGCTCTCGTAGCACGACGACGTGGTGGTGGAGCTCATGGTATTCCTGCAGGGCTTCGCCAAGCACTACGAAGGAGGAGGAAGAGTTGGAGGAGGGAGGGCTGCGCCAGGGAAGAGGTGCGGCTGCCCTCTATCTACCTCACTAGATATAGGGGGAAGGGTGGTGGAGGAGGCGGCCTAGGGTTCCCTAGGGGAGGGGCGGCGGCCACAGGGAAAACCCTAGATTGGTTTGGGCGCCCCCACCCCTAGGAAACTTGCCCCCCAAGCCGGGAGGGGTGGCTGCCCTAGGGGAGGCGCCCCCACCTCTCCAAGTTACATGAGATGGGGTGGGAGGGGCGCACAGACCCTTAGTGGGCTGGTGTGCCCCTTCCCCTTGGCCCATAAGGCCCCCCAACGCTTGCCGGGGCCTCCGAAACCACTTTCGGGCACGCTGGTCGTCACCCGGTACCCTCGGAACAATTCCGGACTCCAATACCCTTCGTCCAATATATCGATCTTCACCTCCGGACCATTCCGGAACTCCTCGTTACGTCCGGGATTTCATCCGGGACTCTGAACAACCTTCGGTAACCACATACTATTTCCCATAACAACTCTAGCGTCACCGAACCTTACGTGTGTAGACCCTACGGGTTTGGGAACCATGCAGACATGACCGAGACATCTCTCCGGCCAATAACCAATAGCGGGATCTGGATACCCATATTGGCTCCCACATGCTCCACGATGATCTCATCGGATGAACCACGATGTCGAGGATTCAAGCAATCCCGCATACAATTCTCTTTGTCAATCGGTACGTTACTTGCCTGAGATTCGATCGTCGGTATCCCAATACCTCGTTCAATCTAGTTACCGGCAAGTCACTTTATCGTTCCGTAACACATCATCCTGTGACTAGCCCCTTAGTCACACTGAGCTCATTACGATGATGTCTTACCGAGTGGGCCCAGAGATACCTCTCCGTCATACGGAGTGACAAATTCCAGTCTCGATTCGTGCCAACCCAACAGACACTTTCGGAGATACCCATAGTGCACCTTTATAGTCACCCAGTTACGTTGTGACGTTTGGCACACCCAAAGTATTCCTACAGTATCCAGGAGTTGCATAATCTCATGGTCTAAGGAAAAGATACTTGACATTATAAAAGCTTTAGCAGACGAACTACACGATCTTGCGCTATGCTTAGGATTGGGTCTTGTCCATCACATCATTCTCCTAATGATGTGATCCCATTATCAATGACATCCAATGTCCATGGTAGGAAACCATGACCATCTATTGATCAACGAGCTAGTCAACTAGAGGCTTACTAGGGACATGTTGTGGTCTATGTATTCACACATGTATTATGGTTTCCGGTTAATACAATTATAGCATGAACAATAGACAATTATCATGAACAAGGAAATACAATAATAACCATTTTATTATTGCCTCTAGGGCATATTTCCAACAGTCTCCCACTTGCACTAGAGTCAATAATCTAGTTCACATCACTATGTGACTGTAATGAATCCAACACCCATGGGGTTTGTTCATATCTTGCTTGTGAGAGAGGTTTATTAGTCAATGGGTCTGAACCTTTCAGATCCATGTGTGCTTTGCAAATCTCTATGTCATCTTGTAGATGTAGCTACCACGCGCTACTTTGAGCTATTCCAAATAACCGCTCTACTATACGAATCCGGTTTACTATTCAGAGTCATTCGAATTAGTATCAAAGTTTGCATCGACGTAACCCTTTACGACGAACTCTTTTACCACCTCCATAATCGAGAAAATCCCTTAGTCTACTAGTTATTAAGGATAAGTTTGACCACTGTCATGTGATCCATTCCTGGATCACCCTTGTACCCCTTGACTGACTCATGGTAAGGCACACTTCAGGTGCGGTACACAGCATAGCATATTGTAGAGCCTACGTCTAAAGCATAGGGGACGACCTTCATCCTTTCTCTCTCTTCTGCCGTGGTCAGGTCTTGAGTCTTACTCAATACTCACACCTCGTAACACAGCCAAGAACTCCTTCTTTGCTGATCTATTTTGAACTCCTTCAAAATCTTGTCACGGTATGTATTCATTTGAAAGTACCATTAAGCGTTTTTTATCTATCCTTATAGATCTTGATGCTTAATGTTCAAGTAGCTTAATCCAGGTTTTCCATTGAAAAACACTTTTCAAATAACCTTGTATGCTTCCCAGAAATTCTACATCATTTCTGATCAACAATATGTTAACAACATATACCCATCAAAAATTCTATAGTGCTCCCACTCACTTCTTTGGAAATACAAGTTTCTCATAAACTTTGTATAAACCCAAAATCTTTGATCATCTCATCAAAGTGTACATTCCAACTCCGAGATGCTTACTCCAGTCCTTAGAAGGATTGCTGGAGCTTTGCGTACTTGTTAGCATCTTTCAGGATTCACAAAACCTTCTGGTTGTATCACATACAACCTTTCCTCAAGAAAATGGTCGAGGAAACAATGTTTTGACATCCTATCTACAAGATTTCATAAATAATGCAGTAACTGCTAACATAATTCCAACAGACTCTTAGCATCGCTACGAGTGAGAAAGTCTCATCGTAGTCAACTCCTTGAACTTGTCAGAAAACATCTTAACGACAAATCGAGCTTTGTTAATGGTGACACTTACCATCATTGTACATCTTCCTTTTAAAATCCATCTGCACCCAACAGCCTTACAACCATCAAGTAGTTCTTCCAAAGTCTATACTTTGTTTTTATACATGGATCCTCTCTCGGAGTTTATGGCCTCGAGCCATTCATCGGAATCCGGGCCCACCCTCGCTTCTCCATAGCTCGTAGGTTCATTGTTGTCTAGCAACATGACTTCCAAGATAGAATTACGTACCACTCTGAAGTAGTACGCATCCTTGTCGACCTATGAGGTTTGGTAGTGACTTGATCCGAAGTTTCATGATCACTATCATAAGCTTCCACTTCAATTGGTGTAGGTGCCACATGAACAACTTCCTGTGCCCTGCTACACACTAGTTGAAGTGACGGTTCAATAACCTCATCAAGTCTCCATCATCCTCCCACTCAATTCTTTCGAGAGAAACTTTTCCTTGAGAAATGACCCGTTTCTAGAAACAATCACTTTTGCTTCCGGATCTGAAATAGGAGGTATACCCAACTGCTTTGGGTATTCAATGAAGATGCATTTATCCGATTTGGGTTCGAGCTTATCAGCCTGAAACTTTTTCACATAAGCGTCGCAGCCCCAAACTTTTAAGAAACGACAACTTAGGTTTTTTCTAAACCATAGTTCATATGGTGTCATCTCAATGGAATTGCGTGGTGCCCTATTTAAAGTGAATGCGGTTGTCTCTAATGCCTAACCCATAAACGATAGTGGTAATTCGATAAGAGACATCATGGTATGCACCATATCCAATAGGGTGCAGTTATGATGTTCGGACACACCATCACACTATGGTGTTCCAGGCGGTATTGGTTGTGAAAAAATTTCCACGATGTCTTAATTGTGTGCCAAACTCGTAACTCAGATATTCATCTCTATGATCATATCATAGACATTTTATCCTCTTGTCACGACGATCTTCAACTTCACTCTGAAATTACTTAAACCTTTCAATAATTCAGACTTGTGTTTCATCAAGTAAATATACTCAGCATCTACTCAAATCATCTGTGAAGTAAGAACATAACGATATCCACTGTGTGCCTCAGCACTCATTGGACTGCACACATCAAAATGTATTACTTCCAACAAGTTGCTTTCTTGTTCCATCTCACTGTGAACGAGGCCTTTCAGTCATCTTGCCCATGTGGTATGATTTGCATGTCTCAAGTGATTCAAAATCAACTGAGTCCAAACGATCCATCTGTATGGAGTTTCTTCATGCATATATACCATTGGACATGGTTCACATGTCTCAATCTTTTCAAAAACGAGGGAGTTCAAAGATCCATCAACATGGAGCTTCTTCATGCGTTTTATACCAACATGACTCAAATGGCAGTGCCACAAGTATGTGGTACTATCATTACTATCTTATATCTTTTGGCATGAACATGTGTATCACTATGATCGAGATTCAATAAACCATTCATTTTAGGTGTAAGACCATTGAAGGTATTATTCAAATAAACAGAGTAACCATTATTCTCCTTAAATGAATAACTGTATTGCGATAAACATAATCCAATCATGTCTATGCTCAACGCAAACACCAAATAACAATTATTTAGGTTTAACACCAATCTTGATGGTAGAGGGAGCATGCGATGCTTGATCACATCAACCTTGGAAACACTTCCAACACATATCGTCATCTCACCTTCAGCTAGTCTCCGTTTATTCCGTAGCCTTTTATTTTGAGTTACTAACACTTAGCAACTGAACCGGTATTTTAATACCCTGGTGCTACTAGGAGTACTAGTAAAGTACACATTATAATGTGTATCCAATATACTTCTGTCGACCTTGCCAGCCTTCTCATCTACCGGGTATCTAGGGTAGTTCTAATTCAGTGACCGTTCCCCTTATTTTAGAAGCACTTAGTCTTGGGTTTGGGTTCAACCTTGGGTTTCTTCACTAGAGCAGCGACTGATTTGCCATTTCATGAAGTATCCCTTTCTTGCCCTTGCCCTTCTTGAAACTAGTGGTTTTACTAACCATCAACAATTGATGCTCCTATTTGATTTCTACTTTCGCGGTGTCAAACATCGCGAATTGCTCAAGGATAATCATGTCTATCCCTGATATGTTATAGTTCATCATGAAGCTCTAATAGCTTGGTGGCAGTGACTATGGAGAACCATCACTATCTCATCTGGAAGATTGACTCCCACTCGATTCAAGCGATTGTAGTACTCAGAAAATTTGAGCACATGCTCAACGATTGAGCTTTTCTCCCTTAGTTTGCAGGCTTAAGAAACTTGTCAGAGGTCTCATACCTCTTGACGTGGGCACTAGTCTGAAATCCCAATTTCAGTATTTGGAACATCTCATATGTTCTGTGACGTTTCAAAACCGTCTTTGGTGCCACAATTCTAAACCGTTAGCATTATGCACTGAACTATTACGTAATCATCAAAACGTGTATGCCAGATGTTTCGCAACATCCACAGACGATGCTCGAGGTTCAGCACACCGAGCGGTGCATTAAGGACATAAGCCTTCTGCGCAGCAATGAGGATAATCCTCAGTTGACGGACCCAGTCCGCATAATTTCTACTATCAACTTTCAACTAAATTTTCTCTAGGAACATATCTTAAATAGTAGAACTAAAGTGTAAGCTACGACATAATTTGCAAAGACCTTTTGACTATGTTCATGATAATTAAGTTCATCTGATTATTTAATGAACTCCCACTTAGATAGACATCCCTCTAGTCATCTAAGTGATACATGATCCGAGTCAACTAGGCCGTGTCCGATCATCACGTGAGACAGACTAGTCATCATCGGTGAACATTTTCATGTTGATCGTATCTACTATACGACTCATGTTCGACCTTTCGGTCTCTTGTGTTCCGAGGCCATGTCTGTACATGCTAGGCTCGTCAAGTCAACCTAAGTGTTTCGCATGTGTAAATTTGGCTTACACCCGTTGTATGCGAACATTAGAATCTATCACACCCGATCATCACGTGGTGCTTCGAAACAACGAACCTTTGCAACGGTGCACTGTTAGGGGGAACACTTTCTTGAAATTTTAGCGAGGGATCATCTTATTTATGCTACCGTCGTTCTAAGCAAATAAGATGTAAACATGACAAACATCACATGAAAATCATAAAGTGACATGATATGGACAATATTATCTTGCGCCTTTTGATCTCCATCTTCAAGGCGCGACATGAACACCATCGTCACCGGCATGACACCATGATCTACATCATCGTGTCTTCATGAAGTTGCCTCGCCAACTATTACTTCTACTACTATGGCTAACGGTTAGCAATAAAGTAAAGTAATTACATGGCGTTTTCATTGACACGCGGGTCAAAATAAATTAAGACAACTCCTATGGCTCCTGCTGGTTGTCATACTCATCGACATGCAAGTCGTGATTCCTATTACAAGAACATGATCAATCTCATACATCATATATATCATTCATCACATCCTTTTGGCCATATCACATCACATAGCATACCCTGCAAAAACAAGTTAGACGTCCACTAATTGTTGTTGCATGTTTTACGTGGCTGCTATGGGTTTCTAGCAAGAACGTTTCTTACCTACGCAAAACCACAATGGTGATATGCCAATTGCTATTTACCCTTCATAAGGACCCTTTTCATCGAATCCGATCCGACTAAAGTGGGAGAGACAGACACCCGCCAACCACCTTATGCATCAAGTGCATGTCAGTCGGTGGAACCAGTCTCACGTAAGCGTATGTGTAAGGTCAGTCCAGGCCGCTTCATCCCACAATGCCGCCGGATCAAGATAAGACTAGTAACGGTAAGCAAATTGAACAAATCATCGCCCACAACTGCTTTGTGTTCTACTCGTGCATAGAATCTACGCATGGACCTAGCTCATGATGCCACTGTTGGGGAACGTAGCAATAATTCAAAATTTTCCTATGTGTCACCAAGATCAATCTAGGAGATGCTAGCAATGAGAGAGAGGGAGTGCATCTTCATACCCTTGAAGATCGCTAAGCGGAAGCGTTACAAGAACACGGTTGATGGAGTCGTACTCGCGGCGGTTCAAATCGCGGAAGATCCGATCTAGCGCCGAACGGACGGCGCCTCCGCATTCAACACACGTATAGCCCGGGGACGTCTCCTCCTTCTTGATCCAGCAAGGGGAGAGGAGAAGTTGAGGGAGAGCTCCGGCAGCACGACGGCGTGGTGGTGGAGCTCGTGGTATTCCTGCAGGGCTTCGCCAAGCACTACGGAGGAGGAGGAAGAGTTGGAGGAGGGAGGGCTGCGCCAGGGAAGAGGTGCGGCTGCCCTCTATCTGCGTCACTATATATAGGGGGAAGGGGGTGGAGGAGGTTCCCTAGGGTTCCTTAGGGGAGGGGCGGCGGCCACAGGGAAAACCCTAGTGGGTTTGGGCGCCCCCACCCCTAGGAAACTTGCCCCCCAAGCCGGGAGGGGTGGCTACCCTAGGGGAGGCGCCCCCACCTCTCCAAGTTACGTGAGATGGGGTGGGAGGGGCGCACAGACCCTTAGTGGGCTGGTGTGCCCCTTCCCCTTGTCCCATAAGGCCCCCCAACGCTTGCCGGGGCCTCCTAAACCACTTTCGGACACGCTGGTCGTCACCCGGTACCCCCGGAACAATTCCGGACTCCAATACCCTTCGTCCAATATATCGATCTTCACCTCTAGAGCATTCCGGAACTCCTCGTCACGTCCAGGATTTCATCCGGGACTCTGAACAACCTTCGGTAACCACATACTATTTCCCATAACAACTCTAGCGTCACCGAACCTTAAGTGTGTAGACCCTACGGGTTCGGGAACCATGCAGACATGACCAAGACATCTCTCTGGCCAATAACCAATAGCGGGATCTGGATACCCATATTGGCTCCCACATGTTCCACGATGATCTCATTGGATGAACCACGATGTCGAGGATTCAAGCAATCCCATATACAATTCCCTTTGTCAATCGGTACGTTACTTGCCTGAGATTCGATCATCGGTATCCCAATACCTCGTTCAATCTCGTTACCAGCAAGTCACTTTACTCATTCCGTAAGACATCATCCCGTGACTAACCCCTTAGTCACATTGAGCTCATTACGATGATGTCTTACCGAGTGGGCCCAGAGATACCTCTCCATCATAAGGAGTGACAAATTCCAGTCTCGATTCGTTCCAACCCAACAAACACTTTCGGAGATACCCGTAGTGCACCTTTATAGTCACCCAGTTACGTTGTGATGTTTGGCACACCCAAAGTATTCCTACAGCATCCGGGAGTTGCACAATCTCATGGTCTAAGGAAAATATACTTGACATTAGAAAAGCTTTAGCAGACGAACTACACGATCTTGCGCTATGCTTAGGATTGGGTCTTGTCCATCACATCATTCTCCTAATGATGTGATCCCGTTATCAATGACATCCAATGTCCATGGTCAGGAAACCATGACCATCTATTGATCAACGAGCTAGTCAACTAGAGGCTTACTAGGGACATGTTGTGGTCTATGTATTCACACATGTATTATGGTTTCCGATTAATACAATTATAGCATGAACAATAGACAATTATCATGAACAAGGAAATACAATAATAACCATTTTATTAATGCCTCTAGGGCATATTTCCAACACCAGATTCCTCCTTGTCAAGGACAAGGTTAAAGATTGCCGCGATGAGGACGCGATATTAGCGTTCCGCAATAACTGCACGAACGAAGGAATCGTCAATGCCATTAATCGCCGCCGCATACTACACTTCGCTGACTTGGCAACTATCGTACAGAAGTACAGCTCAATGGAAAGCGCCTGGAGGGATCAGGCAGCTTGTTGGGAGCCATCAGCCCTAACTCAACCACTGGTTCAGGCGAAAAGGACGCATCCTAGTGATGCGCCCAATCCAATAGCCAAGAAATACAAACCCAATACACGACGCGGAACCGTTCTGGAGGGATGGCTCGATGGCCCATGCAAAATACACACAACACCGGATACCATACCAACCCACAGCCTTAGAGCATGTTGGATACTCCGACAGGTAGCCAAAAGTGGCGAGGACATCCTTACCAAAGCACCCCAGAGCAACACCCTCCAGGAGACGACGACCCCAGAGTACTGACGGTCTTTGAGACATTCGCTTCAAACAATAAGCGCAAAAGGGCACTTTGCGGCCTCGCCGAAGTCTATCAAATCGCCACAGTAAACCCTTGGAATGACACGGCTATAACCTTTAATGCCAGCGACGAACCAAAATACAGGACAGTCCAAGCACCAGCCGCTTTAGTCCTCAGTCCCATCATGTACGGCTTTCGACTCACCAAGGTCCACATGGATGGTGGCAGCGGACTAAACCTCATCTATGAGGATACACTCCACAAAATGGAAATAGACAGGAGCCGCATCAAGCAAAGCAGCATGACCTTTCGAGGAATCATTCCTAGTAGGGAGGCGCGGTGTGCGGGAAAAATCACACTTGACGTGGTATTCGGCATGCGGGAGAATTATCGGTCTGAAGAAATCACCTTCCAAGTGGCTCCTTTACACACTTCCAAGCTATACCTCATTACGGGTATATGAAGCTCAAAATGCCCGAACCAAACGGCATAATCACTCTTGTCAGTGATCCGGACATAGCACTCTGCGCCGAGAACAAAACCGTGTCCCTGGCCCTTGAGGCATTATTTGAAGCCCTCGCGGCCAAAGAATTAACCGCACTGCACTCCATGGTGGATAGGGATGATGTGATCTTAGACAAACGACCCAAATCCACCTCCTTCAAACCGGCAGAAGAAATAGTCAAATTCCAGGTCCACCCAACGGACCCCAAGAAGATAGCATCTATTGGAGCACAACTAGACCCAACGATCGACGACGCACTAAGGGATTTCCTTCGCAAAAACTGGGATATATTCGCCTGGCACCCTTCTGACATGCCTGGAATCCCACGTGAGCTGGCCGAACATATCCTTAATATCTTAAAGGGATACTAACCAATCAAACAAGCACTGCGAAGCTTTTCCGAGCCCAAATGCCAAGCTATGGGGGAGGAGCTGGCCAAGCTAATTGAGGCCGGATTCATTAGAGAAATAAAACATCCGGACTGGCTGGCAAACTTGGTGATGGTACCAAAGAAGGACAAATCCTGGCGGTTGTGCGTCGATTTTAAAGACCTCAATAAGGCTTGCCCTAAGGATCCCTTCCCCCTCCCCCATATTGATCAAACCATCGATGCTACCGTAGGACACGACTCACCGTGCTTCCTTGATGCATATTTTGGATACCATCAAATCAAAATGAAGGAGTCCGATCAAGCTGCAACAACATTCATTACCCCATCTGGGCCATTATACTTCAACACCATGCCCTTCGGGCTCAAGAACACCGACGCCACATACCAACGCATGATTCAAATATGCTTGGAGAAACAGATCGGCAAGACAGTTGAAGCTTATGCGGACGACGTCGTCATCAAAACTAGGCGCGTCGAAACACTAATAGACGATTTACGTCTCACATTCAATAACCTCCGCACGTATGACATTAAGCTCAATCATGAAAAGTGCGTATTCGGCGTCCCCGCTGGAAAACTGCTGGGCTTCATCGTTTCCAATAGAGGAATTGAAGCAAATCCAGCCAAAATCCGAGCTCTTTCACAATTGGCTACGCCAATAGAGCTTAAACAAGTCCAAAAGCTCGCGGGCTGCATGGCAGCTCTAAGCCGCTTTATCTCCAGATTTGGAGAAAAGGCACTGCCACTCTATCGCCTTCTATGGCGAACCGATCACTTCGAGTGGACGGACACGGCAACAGCCGGACTGGAGGAAATAAAAACCCTCCTTGCAAGCAACCTGATCCTGGCCACACCAAACGTCGGTGAACCGATGTTATTATACATATCGACAACACATCAGGTGGTGAGCGTCGTGCTCGTCGTTGAACGAGAACAAGACTGACACAAATTCCTGCTTCAGAAGCCAGTATACTACGTATCCACTGTCCTTACACCATGCAAATCCTGGTACCCCCATTATCAAAAGATAGCATACGCGGTCTTCATGGCATCCTGAAAGCTCCGTCACTACTTCCAGGAGTGTTCAATCATGGTGGCTTCCGAAGTACCACTCAATGACATTATAAACAACCGCGATGCCATTGGCCGGATTGCCAAATGGGCCATTGAGCTCCTTCCATTTGATATTACATACAAACCACGTCGAGCTATTAAATCCCAAGTACTAGCTGACTTCATCGCCGAATGGACAGAGGCCGAACTCCCTAAAGAGTACGGCGCATATTCCAATTGGGTTATGTATTTCGATGGCTCCAAAATGCTGGCAGGGCTAGGGGAGGGCGTCGTTTTAACATCACCTACTAGAGACGCCGTTCAGTACGTACTCCAAATACTATACACAGACTCCAACAATGTAGCCGAATACGAGGCCTTATTGCATGCTCTCCGGATGGCTGTCTCCATGGGCATACAACGCCTAGAAGTGTGCGAGGACTCAAACCTTGCAATATCTCAAATAAATGGAGACTTCGATGCAAAAGATCCGAAGATGGCAGCTTATCGTAATGCCATCATAAAAATGTTGGCCCGGTTCGAGGGGCTCGAGTTTCATCATGTGGCTCGAGAAAGTAATCAAGCGACGGACATTCTTGCTCGTATCAGCGCTAAGCGCGACCCCGTCCCACCTAATATCTTTTTGGAAAGGCTTTTTAAGCCATCCGTGGTGTGGCAGGGAGAAAACGGCAACACTAGTCCGGATCCGAACATAACCCCAGATTCCGAAAACACCGACATCATCGAAGGATCAACCAACGAAATAACATCGTCGGCACATCTCATCATGGCAGTCATTGCCCCATGGACCGAACCCTTCCAGGCCTACCTTAATAGGAAGGAGGTTCCTGAGGACCAGAATGAGGCCCGCCGCATTGTCCCGCATTCGAAGGCCTACAAGGTTCATGATGGAGAGCTTTATAAGAAAAGCGCTACCGGAGTTCTTCAACGATGTATCTCCGAGGAAGAGGGGCGGCCGCTCTTGGCTGAAATTCACGCCGGACTCGACGGTCACCACGCGCGCAGCTCGGGCCCTTGTTAGCAAGGCCTTCTATACAGGGTTTTATTGGCCGACGGCCTGAGCAGATGCACAAGACCTTGTCCAACGTTGCGTCGGATGACAACTCTTTGCCAACCAAAGCCATATGCCCCCCACTGCCTTACAAACAATGCCTAACACTTGGCCTTTTGCGGTCTGGGGACTCGATATGGTCGGACCCCTTAAAGGAGCAAGCCATAAGAGAAAGTATCTGCTGGTCATGGTGGATAAATTCATTAAGTGGATAGAGGCCAAACCAGTCAAAACGGCCGAAGCGGGGCCGGTAATAGATTTCATATCCGGCGTGGTACACCGTTATGGTGTCCCACACAGCATAATCACCGATAATGGCTCTAATTTCCCAGCCGATGAAGTGAAAACCTGATGTGCTAATATGGGCATTAAGCTCGATTACGCCTCTGTCTATCACCCGCAGACAAACGGTCAAGTCGAATGGGCTAATGGTCTTATTATGAGTGGCATCAAACCTAGACTAGTGCGGTCTTTGAAAGAATCAGACAAGCATTGGGTGGAGGAACTTGACTCCGTACTTTGGGGGCTACGGACCATGCCCAACCGCACTACTGGATATACACCTTTCTTCATAGTGTACGGTGCAGAAGCAGTGTTACCCTGTGATATTATTCATGACTCACCTCGAGTGCGTATGTACAAAGATAGAGAAGCCGAGCTTGATCGGCAGGACAGCTTAGATGCCCTGGAGGAGGAGCGCGACGTCGCAAAAGCCCGTTCGCATTTTATCAACAGCAGGCTCGTAGGTATCAAAGTAGAGAAGTGCGAGCCAAGACTTATAACGTTGGTGAACTCGTTCTACGCCTGCCAGAGAAGAAAAAGGACAAACTCAAGCCCATGTGGGAGAGTCCCTTCATCATTGACGAAGTTCTCACCAGAGGAGCGTACCGCCTGCGTGATGTGTCAGACAATCACCTAGAGCCGAACCCCTGGAATGCGGCCAGACTCCGACGATTTTATGCCTAGCGCCGAACTCTATGTTCGTCTCCTTTCTCCTATTATTAACATTATTTTTTCTCTCTTTTCATTTTTTATCTTTTTTTTGTTTTCCCCTTTAGCCCTACGGCTTTAGTACAGCTAGACCGTCCTCCCCTGATGCGTACATCTCCACATATGTATGTTCATTATACTTGGGGGCTTCTCATATAGAAGCTTGCTATTATTCTTCGAGCATCAAGCTCACCACATATGCATTTTTTCATATGTACCTTTTCTTCGCCATTATATGCATCGATATGACTTAAGTTTTGGCTAAGCTGGGTTGCTTGGCTCCTGTGCTTATGCCCTACGTTCCCGTTAGTTCGGCTAGGGCATAAAGGGAGCACCTCTGCGATTGTTACTGTTGGGTCATCCGAATGTGTACCTCAGACTGGGTGAAGCCGAAAGCTAGCATTCTTAAGGGAATATTCGGTCGGCGAATTAAAAACGTTTCCGCATTCACTCCATTGTGAAACCCCAGAAGTTACTTACTCTATGATTTTTTTCAATCACAGTCCGTACATGCACATTAAATGCATGCACATCTAGGGAAAGGAACCCTTAACAGAACTATTCTCTCTGGAAGATGTTTCTTACATAATGTAATATAACATAACTAGCCAGATACACATTGTCTGTTCAAGCAACTATGACCCCTACGCCTAGTTCCCATGCATACCTCGGTATATTATACCGTTAGGGTATTCGGAAATACTCCACACCTTTGGGTCCAGAGGTCGAAGCGAAAAGGTCGGCCGTGACAATTGTTTTTATTATCCAGCTAGAAGGAAAGTACATAGTCACTTAGGACTTGAAGACTTCCTCCTCTATACCATCTAACAGGCGGTCTAACTTACAATCCTGTTGGGAATATCTAGCGGCCACCTCCACTTGGTCATATACTAAACTAACGGGAATTTATTCGTCATTTGACCCTAGCGGTCCGACCCGGGCCATTTGATTCGGATCCAGCTTGGTATATCGTGTTTTACCATGGCCCAGGCCTCTCGCACACCCTCTCGGCAGGCCGATATCTTCCATAGTCGGATACGCCGCCGTGCTCCCTTGAACAGCTCTACAAGCTTCTCCATACTTCCTGGAGGGGAGTCGGATGGCCATAAGGCCTTGGCTACACTCCGCATTGCCTGTCGAGCTTGCTCGTGCAACTGCGACAGCCCTTGCAGAAGATCACTTGATGATCTAGACACCTCCTCTTCAGGACGGCCCGTCAATATACCTGCAATCACAGCTATATTAGCTACTTTTACTTCCAAACTGTTATAAGGTAAATACGGCCGCATACTGAATATGCCGCCTCAAATTTTTTGTTCTCCTTCACGAAGTCGGCTAGATGGGCCCGCACATCCTTCAGCTCTTCGCCCAGCTGGGTGTTTGCGTCTTGGAGTTTGTTTTTCTCTTGTCTGACACGGGTCAAAACCCGCTCGCCTGTGGCATGCAGTCTTTTCGACTCCTTTTCCTCCAATGGATCCGACGATCCTATTATGAGATAAAGCCGCAGTGTTAACATGGTCGCTATGCAACAACTGTTTCTCGATGGAGGGAAATATCACCGGAAGACACCGCTTTGGATTTTTCCAGTTCGGCGGTCACTGTGTTTAATTACGTCAGGCACTTTTCTAGCTCTTGGGCTAGCACGTCGTTCTTCTCCGACAGAACCTGGTCATGCAGTGATCCTGAAATCAGTTGTCCCAACTATTTTAAGTCTCGAGGGCTACTAGCATATGATTATCATAGTCAGACAAAGTAAACTTACCTGCACATCTTTTAAATGCTGCTTTGTGGCTCTGTTAAGCCCATCTCGAGCAGCTCGGATATATGCGTCAGCCGAGCTGAAAGCGTTAAATGCCTCTTCTGAAAAGCCAGGATCTTGTAAAACGGCCCTGCGGCGCCGATGATTCATGGCGCTCTCCACTTCCGAGTTGGTGACGGATACATCATCCGAATCCTCGGTTGGAGGACAGTCCTGCGTCACCCCCGCATCAACCCCCGTCTTGACTGCAAGATCTGGATCCTGGTTGCGGGAAGTATGACCGGCCGGACCCCCGGATATAGTCCGGCACAACTTTTTCCTGATACAGGGTAAATGGAAAGGTCACAGTTGGATGTGATTGCCAAGGTGCATACTTGCAAATTCATACATCTTTGATGAAGGCTCGGACGTATCTTCGTTTGCCTTCCTCTTCGAAGGCTTGCCTGGTGTGGGGGACGCTCTCTTCGGAGATGCCCCCGGGGCAGCGTGGCGCGCCGAATGCCTCCCCTTTTGAGCACAATACAGTGCGGTGGGTAAGGGGGAAGGAGAAAACTCTCTTGGACAAGGTATCTCCGGATTACTTACATGTGAAGCAGGAAGGAGGCCCGGGTAATATGTGATGATGGGTACATCTGTACAGTCATAGCTCATCTGATAGAATATTCCATCCTCGAGCTCCACAAATATGTCCGGATCTTCCTCATATCCAGGGTCAAGATCCCGGTTGCGATTCTCGGGCTGAGGGGCAGGGTCATGGATCCCCTCGACAGCCTTTAGCCATTCCTATTATAAGCGGATAAGATACTGCGTGTCAAGAATGTTTCAGGGACAGGAGTAAAATAGTGGAGCTGAAGCTTACCCAGCTGGGAGGATTATACATGGAAAATTCGTCTCGATATTGGAGACGGGTGAACTCCTCCTTCTCAGCTTTATACAGCTCGGCCAGTATTTTGGCCAGGATGGCGGGAGTCTTCAGGCCCTTCTGACCATAGCGTGAGGCGTCCTCTTCCCTGTTATAATGCCACATGGGCAGCCCTCTGTATTGGAGTGGCTGGACACCCTGCGTTATAGAGATCTCCATTACCTCGACTATTGACAATCCGGACTCGGCAAGCGTCTTAATGTTGCCCAGCAGCAGGCTGATCTCTGCACTATCCTCTTCCTCGAGGCTCTGACGATGTCAGCTGTGGCGTTTCTTCAGCGGAGCATTTGAAAACTCGGGGAGGCCCATGCGGACGAGGTCGGGTAGAGCGACATCGTCGATGTAGAACCATTCGGAAGGCCACTCTTCGGGAGCTTTCTTCGGCGTGCTGGACAGGTATCCGGCCCCGGCGATGCACCACACTTCGGCTCCTCCCACTTCAAAAGTTGACCCACCTTGATTGCGAGGGATGAGGCAGAACAACCTTCTCCATAAATCAAAATGGGCCTCATAGCCCAGGAATAGCTCGCATAGAGCGACATAACCCGCAATATGAAGGATAGAGGCGGGAGTGAGACTGTGCAGTTGGAGGCCGTAATACTCCAGCAGACCTCGGAGGAAGGGATGGATCAGAAATCCGACACCTCTTAACAAGAAGGGGACGAAGCATACTCGTTCTCCCCTGGACGGATTGGGGAAGTTCTCCATTTGAGCCCCACCCTTGAAGGACGCCATCCCTGCTCGTACGGGGACCAAGTCCGCAGGGGGGAAGAAAGCCATGTATTTGTAGCTTCGCCAGCTGACTGTAGGATACGGAACATCTCCCCCAATCACCCTCTTTGGAGTCATGGGGACGAGAGGAAGAGCTGAGAGCGCTAGCCATGTTGGAGTGGTTTTTCTTAGCAAGCTCTGAGGATTTTCGCGGGGTGTGGAATGGATCTGAGATCTGTTCTCTTTAAATAAGCACCTTTGTGGTACGGTCAGGGTGGTATATGCTAAAATATCCCGACCCCTCGCATTCGTTCGACACGTGGAAACTGAAGTTGTTGATGCATAGAAACCGAGGGGTACAACTTTAAATGGAAGACCGAGCACACTACTCGGAAGTCATCGGTGGAGGAACCCGCCTTGCAATGCCGAAGATAATCTATGCGCCGAACACCTCGTCATTGAAGACTGGTTCGGGGGGCTACTGAGGGAGTCCTGGACTAAGGAGTCCTTGGGCGTCCGGCCTGTTAGATATGGGCCGGACTGATGGGTTGTGAAGATATGAAGACCGAAGACTGCACCCGTGTCCGGATGGGACTTTCCTTGGCGTGGAAGGCAAGCTTGGCGGCCAACTATGTAGATTCCTTTCTCTGTAACCGACCTTGTGTTACCCTAGATCCCTCCTGTGTCTATATAAACCGGAGGGCTAGGTCCGTAGATAGGCCGAATACTCATTACCATAGCCATACAAGCTAGACCTCTAGGGTTTCGCCGTTACGATCTCGAGGTAGATCAACTCTTGTAATACTCGTATTCATCAATATCAATCAAGCAGGACGTAGGGTATTACCTCTATAGAGAGGGCCCGAACCTGGGTAAACATCGTGTCCCCTGTCTCCTGTTACCATCGACCTTAGGCGCACAGTTTGGGACCCCCAACCCGAGATCCGCTGGTTTTGACACCGACAGCAGGCTTGATTTACCGTTTCCATGGACAGACTGATTATCCGGTCCTTCAATCTGTTGATGACACGCTCATTGTCCTCCCTGCATGCGCTCGACAAGCCACCCTTGTTAAACATATTCTTCTGACTATGCCTCCTCCATTGGCCTCAAGATTAATTTTCACAAATCCACGATGATTCTGATCAATCTTGACGCTTCTTCCACGACCAATCTTGCTAGAGTCTTTGGGTGTGCGGTTGGCTCGATGCCGTTCACTTACCTTGGCCTCCCTCTGGGCACCACCCGACCTACGATCCAAGAATTTATGCCTTTGGTCTGCAGATTGGAAAGACAACCGACACCCACCATTGCGATGATGTCGTACGGGGGCAAGCTCTCTTGGTTGAATGCCTCGGTCACGTCTCTTCTGGTGTTTGCCATGTGCACTCTCAAATTCCCTCCCAAGCTTGTTGAGATCCTTGATAAGATCAGGCGCAGGTGCCTCTGGACCAAGAAAACCGAATAGGGTGATAAATGTAACTCTTTGGCTGCCTGGGATTTGGTCTGCCGACCCAAGAAAAAAGGAGGTTTAGGGTGACCAATTTGAAAATTCACAATGAGGCCCTGTTACTAAAATTCCTCCACAAATTCTTTAACAGACAAGATGTGCCTTAGGTCAACCTTATCTGGGAAAATCATTATGCTAGCAAAATTTCACACGCTGTGCACCCCGTTGGCTCGTTCTGGTGGAAAGACATTCTTAAACTGAACCCCATCTACCGAGGAATTTCTCGAGTTCAGCTGGTTGATGGCACATCGACCCTCTTTTGGAAAGATCTCTAGAGAGAGGAGGTTCTACAAATCTCACACCCTTGTTCCTTCTCATTTTCCATGCAAGAGGATTTGTCGGTCGCTGAGGCAATAGCCACTATGGACATGCATGCAACCTTTCACCTCCCTGTCTCACCCCAGGCTCTTGTTAAGATCCAAGATATCCAATCACAACCAACGTGGATATCTTCATCGACATCACTACATGATGTGTGGCACTACTCCTGGGGCTCCACGCTCTACAAACCAAGGGACTACTACAACAACTATTTTAGGGATGGGGAGACGCATCAGGCATTCAGTCAACTTTGGAAATCTAAGTGCACTATGAAAATCAAAGTATTTGGTTGGCTCTTGTTTCATGATAGACTCAACACACCAACATGTTGAAGAGGAGACGCTATAATATTGGCAACAACTTCAACTGCATCCTCTGCAACCAACACATTGAGGAGACAGTCGACCACATGATCTTCTCATGCCCTTTTAGTCAGAGCTGCTGGGCTAGGTTACACATGGCTTGGCCAGCATTTCTTTGCCGCCTCGATCTTCTTCAAACCACAAAAGATACCTGGCCAAACCCATTCTTCTATGAAACATTCTTGACCGCGGCGTGGAGTATATGGAAAGAGAGAAATAACAAGCACTTCATAGGACTGCCTCCCAGTGTTGACTCTTGGCTCAAACGATTCAAAGAAGATTTGTCTTTACTCCATCATAGGGTTAAGGCAACACATAGAGCTGCTCTGATCAACTTTTGTACCTCTGTTGTATAGCCTCCTCCTTTATTTTGGTTTGGTGGTGGATCCACACCATGGGTGTGGATTGCTGAGTGATGTAAAGTAGCCAATATGTCTATGTAAACCCCCCTATTTATATAGATATATGAAAAAACAGTAGGGGTTTTCCCCCTACTGTCATTTTTTCAAAAAAAAACTTGGTGTGAGGTATCATCAAGTTATGCTCAGCAGCTACGCAAACTAATGATATACGGTTTGGGCATTTATAAAATCTTATTTGAGTAGTTATTTATGGTAATATGTAACATGCATCGAGTAAGCCACGCGATGGGAACAAACAACCACACTGAGTGCATTGCCCAATCAAGAATGCCAATCACCGTAAGAAGATCAAAGGGAGATTTTTTTTGCGAGGAGAAGATCAAAGGGAGATAATTGCCTTTCATCACTGTAAAATGCATCACATTATTGCATATACATTGTGTCATATTATTCATCTTGATTTAAATTACCTGCTTAATTGTAACGCTCATCGAACATGGCACGAGAGAAGTGGGAAAATCGTCTCCCATGACTATAATTAATAATTAAACACATTAAGGTGCGCTAGAATGGTGGCCAACCAGCTACGCCATGTGGTGCATGCTGGTTGGTCATGGTGAGAAAGTTTTTTTTAAGGGTTTTTCTAAATGTTAGGGAGACTTTTTTCGAGAAAAGTTTTTCTAGGCTTTTTCTTTTTCCTTTTAAGATGGTTGTGATGTCCACGTGACGCGGGAATATTTTTTTAAAATTCGACATGATGGTGAGGTGTGCACAACTTTCTCTCAAGCGGCCCGCAATAGCGGGCCCCAACCACTAGTGTATATTACATGTGTACAACTACTACATGTTTGAAAAATCTATTTATTTGTCCAACCGTATTTATGTTATTATATATCTCGATTTGTAATGCCCATCAAGTATATCATGTAATTATGCATGCCGATTTATATTAGGCCACTGGATATGTAAAATTTGCCTCATATAAAGATATTTAAGTAACTATTTAATCCGATATCTAACCATCAATTCATGCTGCAGAAATTAAGCAAATACTTGTGGTACACTGATCAACAATGAATACCTATCAAGTCATAGATTTGTCATTGAAATATCGTTCAAAAAGAGAATTACCACCCACAACTACCATAACTACTCCAAAAAAGAGTGCCCTGAAGAGCAAAAACTTGCTGAGTAGCCCAGTCTCGACGCTTGTCTGCTGGTCTCCTCAAGCAGCCTCAGCGCCACCATTCAAGCTCAGAAGGGCTGCGGAGATGGAAGCGGACACAAACCTGGAGATTTCAGTCTGACTTGTGTTACTCTAATTTCGGGCCTGCGTGCCGCCTGATCTTTTCAAAGATCTGTTTGCCTGGTTTCCTTTTTTTATCTCTTAGTGCCGTTTAGGCTGAACTGCTCTTCTAAGTGAGCTGCTGTATAACTGGAGATCGCGTTTTGGTTTCATGCTGAGTAATGGAACCGGGGAGGGAAACCTCCCTGTTCATCTAAAAAAAAACTACCATAACTACATATATATGATGCCACTCACATGATTGGCGTTATGTAATATTCCATTCGTTCCAAAATACTACAGTGGATACTTTGTTTTATAATAATAGAAGTCAAACATGTCTATGTTTGATCAAGTTTAAGGAAAAATTGACCAACATCCACAACACAACATTCGTATCATTAGATTCATAATGAACTATACTTTTATATTTTATTTTTTAGCATTTTAGATGTTGATAGTTTATTCTAGAAACTTGGTCAAACATAAGATGTTTAACTTTTTAAAAAATAATATACACTCTATTGTGAAATAGAGGTAGCGGCGATATGTAACACTACTAGTCCGGTAAATCACAAATTAGGCCGCACAAATCAAATGGCTACTTATGGTACATTGACAAGTCATGATTCATGAATGCTTGATGATAAGCTTTGCACACGGACATAGGTTAAAATGTGTTTTCCAAAGATTAAAAATATTTTCTCATAGTATGGTAAAATGTGCGCAAAGTAATGAGTAGAATGTGTTTTCCAAAGATTAAAAATATTTTCTCATAGTAGTTTGACTCGGTTGTTGTGTACGCGAGGCATGCGCTACGAAACAACAGGGCGGTCAAGCCCAATTTGAGCTTTCTTTTGGCAACATCGGGATAATTGCTCCTGCACTAGCGTCATAAATTTTCTCCAAAATTAGGGGTAACCGAAGCCTTCCGCCGGCTGGCACCGTTGACCAGCAAGTTTTGTGCATCGACGACCAATGCGCTAAGCACTGCGCATATAGACTGACATCCCAGGGCCCCAGCACCGTAGCCACAGCCCCTCCTCTGACCCGAAAAAAAAAAATCCTCTGTTTCTATTCCCGTCCTCTACTCCTCTTGCCGTTCTTCGGAGTGAAAACCGAACAGGCCAAAAGAAGAAGACCAGAACGCAACAAAACCCCGCGACCATCTCTTCTTCTTCCCCACCTCTTCCCCTTGGACCAAGCAAAGAACCCCGACCATGGCAGACGCCCCTCACGAGCCCCGCGAGGCCGCCGACAGCCCCACCCCCGAGGCGGCCGACGACTTCGAGTTCCGCGTCCTGTCCACCGGCGGCCTTGTCTCGGCCGGCGTGGGCGCGGCCGACGACATGTGCGTGGCCGACGAGCTCTTCTCCCACGGCAAGCTCCTCCCGCTCCGCCCCTCGTCCACCGACGCCCCCAGCGTCGCCCTGCTCCCGCGGTCCGAGTCCGTCGCCTCCACCGCGGGCTTCGGCTCGCGCTCCGACTGCCGGAGCGCCAGCTCCAGCGGCAGCAGCAGCGGCTGCGTCAGCCGCAGCCACTCGTCCAAGAGCGCCTCCTCCGACCACGCCGCCGCGCCGCCGCGGAGGTCCCTGTCGAGCAGCCTGTTCTACGCGCACCCGAGCCCGTCGCCGCAGCTCCGCTCGCGGCCGCGCCGGAGCACGGGGTCGGCACCGCCGCCCGCCAGGTGGGGTGTCATACGCCTCGGCGTCGTCGGCGCCCCGGACGTTTACCCGCCGCGCTGCGCCGACGGGGCCAAGATCACGGCCGCGTCGAGGGGCGGCAGCGGCAGGAGCGCGAGGTTCGAGCAGGCCGCCAGCGCCATTGAGAGGAGCTTCAGGAAACATGGCGCGGGGCTGTTCGGTGACGGCTTCGGATGCAAGTGCTCGCCGGACGTCGTCGAGTCCGTCAAGCTGCCTCCGGCGGCGAGGAAAAGCGGAGCGGATGGAAAGGCCAAGAGTGGTCACGGCGGGCGTCGCATTAGGATCCTGAACTGGCTCGAAGAGCTGTCCATCACAAAGGCGAAGAAGTAATCTTGTGTAAAGATCGTGCATTTATCTGAGCTGCTCATGCTCAGGGAAGCATTTAGATTTGATCATTAGATTGTTTTTTCTTGTTTGATTAACAGGAGACGCTTAATTCGAAACAAATAACTTGTTTGTACAGATCTATGGAGCCCACCATAACTTTCTATCTCGAAGTTTTTTTTTGAGGGAAATATCTTGAAGATAGAGTATTTGATCGTGCATTTGTTGCAATTTAATGCCAGGATATGCCATTGCAAATTTGAAACTGTATTTTTTTATATTATATCGTTACGCAGCTTCTTCTTCTGTCGTTAGCACTTGTTGCTAGAATCCTGCCACTGGAAGAAATGCATGCATAAAAAACTCGTCTGAATTCTCGACTGACGCTCTCATGCACGTACACAGGGTACACCCATCCTGAACTGTCTGCCCGTCAGGGCTGTCAGTCAATGTTTATAAAACACGACTAATCCACACACACATATCCATCCATGCTGAATTCATTTCTAGCACGTGAACTCTTGCACTGCGACGACGTGCACTGACAACGAGCTCGGCGAGAGCTCGGTGCGGCGCTGATGGCGAGGATGCCAGGCCCCTCTCCCTCTCGCGCTCCCCAGCGCGACAGGCGTGAGGCAGTGGCCGTGCAGCGCAGGCGCCTGGCGAGCCAGCGCGGGACGAGCGGCTTTCAGCCGACGCATGCAGACGTTTCTCCTCGGCCCCGGCGGAAATTCGTCTCTTCTAGGCGGGCTCGCCGCCAAGTCACCGCGCTCCAGTCGTGTCGGCGACCGACGGCCGACGCCGTGGCGGAGCTCGCTTCCATCCGCCGAGTGAAACGTCGCCGCGGCCCGTGGATACGCCGTGACGGTGACGACATGGTCGAGCGGTCGGTCTACAGTCCGCGTCTACCTCCTGTACTACGTACGCGCACTTTTCGTCCTCTCGTATCCCGAAGGATATGGAGACGGCGACGTGGTGAGCCGAGCCACGGGGTCGCGTATAGCTCGCGCCGCCCGCCCGCCCGCTCGTCGTACGTACGTGGCTGGTGCTGCCACAGTTGCGTGCGGTCGGTGGCGACGGCGACCTGCCGGCGGGGTGCGGGTCTCATAATCCGTTCCTGACGGCGACGCCCACCCGCGCGGTCGGAGCGGCCGAGCACTCGATCGGCACGGCCGGGCGGCGCTTTCGGCTGCTGTCACGCGTGCACGGCGTGCTGGACGTTGTTGTTGCCCAAGTCCCGGAGTTTTGAGCGGCAGCTCAGGTCGATCGTGGAACTGGTTGCTTCTTTCTTTCCGTGGAGGGATTAGGTGAGAGTCCCGATCGTTGGAGCGGTTCGGAACTTTGTTGCTCATTAGCTCGTCTAACCGGCACCTAACCGCCACTTTTACAGCGCTACGGACGAATCGGGACGGTAGCTGCTTTCCCGTGCCCAAACTAAAAGAGACAACGCTGCACCATTTCTTTTTAACAACAGACAGCGCTGCGCCTTGCCCTTGCTTGCTACTCCTATACTCTTAAGATTCAGACTTTAGCAAAAGAGAAAAAGATGCCCAAATGCACGCCTCGTTTCTCACACGGACAGTGCCTTTGGTCTGCCTGCTACTACCGGAAGAAAAGCGAGCGTAGGTAATCGAATGGTACGCGCCGAAATCACGATTGAGTGGCGGCGTGAGGCCGAAATGCGTATGTTGTATACTGCCGGGAGGGGCGCAAAGAGCAGGGTGACTGAAAAAGGTGACGCTAGCCCGTACTAAAAGGCAGGGTTTTGTAGCGGGACAAAGTAACAAAAAGAGTCTGCGTGTGCTTGTCTATGATGTGCGCTGCGGAGTGCACACGGGAGGGGGCATAAACAAGGAGCTCAATCATGGCGTCTCGCACTGCATGCCGCGCGGGAAAGGCTGCACTGTTCTGTTTGCAGCCACCGGTTCCCATTTCCGAGGCGGCTAAAAGCGCTTAGATATATACAGGCTAATCTATAGTACTTACCTAGCCTAATCAAGTTTATTCTCACGGTGCGTTGCCAACTCCGCAGCGGAATGGAATGTTTCGGTCCCCGACGCCAACCTGGTCCTCAAGGTGCTTCTACCAGTCCATCTGTCTGTGTGTCTGTGTCTGTCTGTCAGCATCCTAGCTCTCGTGAGATTATACTGCTACTAGTACTACTGATTACAGTAATAAGCACAGCCATGGGGCGAGTGGGCGTTGGGAATCCACTCCAAAGATGCCTGCAAGTTGCGACAGGCAATGAGCGGTAGTAGTATGCATTTGCAGCAGCGGCGCACTGACGAAAGGCGAGCGGAATGGAAGTTCCTGCGATTCACCGCCCGTCCAATGCGCAGCACTGCGTGTCCGTCTACTGGCCAGCACCATCGATGGAGCCGGTTCCATTCCGCGGCGGCACGCGAGAGAGTGGCTGCAGTTTCAGGCCTGCTGCTCATGGCTGTTTGTGGGAAAGAGGACCAGGTTTCAAACGCGTGCTGGATCCATGAGCATGAACTATTCAGCTCAGGTTTCGGTGCACAGAGGTCAAAGTGACGATGTAAACATGGTGTCATGGCCATCTTTTTTTTTAACCGCGCTACAAATCTGATGTCAGATTTTTAAACATGGCAAATCAAACATTTTATGGCAAATTACGTGCTGCGAGCCTGCTAATTTCCATAGCAAGCATGGCGAATCCTGACATGTTCAATTTTATCGTAAAAATTTGCCATGTTTACTGAAGAGAATTGTTGTGCTCGTGACACGTAATTTGCTATAGAAACACTCGATTTGTCAAGCTTAAAGTTTTGACGTCAGAGTTTTATCATTTTCAGATTTTTTTAGCCAGAGGTATTATGACCATTTACTGAAAAACAAACATGTCGCCCAGCTAGGACGGGTCTGCCTTGTGAAAGGGGACTTCCTATATGCCGCTTGCTTTATTGACGCAACATTTTTTTGAGACAATTTTTTTGAGGCAGCTTTTTGGTGGCAGCTAGCCGCTCCTTCGCACAGGGGCGCCTTGACTGGGCCGGTCCATTAGCGACACATTGCAGCGAGCAGGAGGGTATACTGTAGCGTTGGGGCGAGTAATGTACGGCGCCACTACTATAACAACTCGACGCTATACCAGACATATAAAAATCCGATTCCTTTCAAAACAATCTAAACGATTTGTGTTTTTCAACATTTTTTAAATTGAGAATAAATTTGAAATTTTGAACATTTTTTCAAGAAAAAATTCAAAAATTGAATCGTTTTAAAAAATTGTAAATATTTTATTGAAATGTTAAAAAATTATGAAAATATTAACAATTATTATAAAAATGTTTTTCTTCAAACACACACATATTTTGATTTCGAACATTTTTTAAGCAAATACCATTTTATGAATTTCTTGAACATTATTTTGAAATTTGATACCTTTTGGAAAATACGAACATTTCACAATTTTGCTTCAAAGATATTAAACTTTTTTGAAATTTTCTACTTTGCAAAAAATATATGAAAAAACGAAGGAAAAACGGTAAAGAAAAACTGAAGAAAGAAAACTGGTTCAAGAACCTTCTAGAAGGTTCGCAAAACTAGAAAAACCCGGGCTAGAACCTTCCATAACATTCTTAAAACCGAAACAACCTGCAAATCTCAACAACGTTAAATGGGCCGGTCCAAAGCAACCATGAGCGAGCTCCTCGTCTATTTGCAGCTCCCGAGCACCAGTGCTCTCTATACTTAATTTTTTTGAAATTCATGCTTTTGAAGTTTCAGAAAAATGTGAAGTTTTTCCCGGGGATACACATACACATTCCGAATACCCGTGGCAAGTTTCGGTAGAAATATCGTTTTGTTTTGGGCTACAGAAAAAAAAAAATTCTGACAGTGTATAAGAGAACAATTGTGTCATTTCTGTCAGAAATTTCTCTTTTTTGTATTTTCCCAAAATACAAAGTATTTTTTTATCAGATTTTTACCGGGCCTTAGGAATATCTGTATGTATTCATGTATTTTTTTTAGATTTTTGTGAGCACTAGAAGTGTGTTTTTCAAAATTTTCAAATACCAAGAGTCATGGAGCTCGGCAGCTGCTTGCACTTTTCGCAACAACTTGCCACAATAAGTGTCAAATAGGGACTTGCGCTGTGAAATACTGAAAGCACATAGCCTCGATTTATGCTATTTTTTATTATTTAGAAAAGGAGGTTAACCCCGGTTTCTGCATCAATTGATGCATGCAGTCATCTTTATTAATTATTTGACAAAGGTCTAACAAGAATATACATCAATCCATGTGAAGCCACAACTCACACGTACAAACTCGATAATGTGGAGTGCTTGCTACGTCTTGAGTTTGCGTTGGTTTTCCCTGAAGAGGCAGCGATGATGCAGCAGAGTAGCGTAAGTATTTCCCTCAGTTTTTGAGAACCAAGGTATCAATCCAGTAGGAGCCCACGCTCAAGTCTCTCGTACCTGCACAAAGCGATAGCTACTCGCAACCAACACGATTAGGGGTTGTCAAGCCATTCACGGTCACTTACGAGAGTGAGATCTAATAGATATAATATTTTTGGTATTTTTGGTATAAAGATGCAAAGTAAAAAGTAAAAGCAAAGTAAAAAATAAAGCAGGATTAATTAAAGTGATAGAGATTGATATGATGAAAATAGACCCGGGGGCCATAGGTTTCACTAGTGGCTTCTCTCAAGAGCATAAGTATTCTACGGTGGGTGAACAAATTACTGTTGAGCAATTGACAGAATTAAGCATAGTTATGAGAATATCTAGGCATGATCATGTATATAGGCATCACGTCCGTGACAAGTAGGTCAAAACGATTCTGCATCTACTACTATTACTCCACTCATCGACCACTATCCAGCATGCATCTAGAGTATTAAGTTAAAAATAGAGTAACGCTTTAAGCAAGATGACATGATGTAGAGAGATAAATTCATGCAATATGAAATAAACCCCATCTTGTTATCCTCGATGACAACGATACAATACGTGCCTTGTTGCCCCTTCTATCACTGGGTAAGGACACCGCAAGATCGAACCCAAAGCTAAGCACTTCTCCCATGGCAAGAACTACCAATCTAGTTGGCCAAACCAAACGGATAATTCGAAGAGACTTGCAAAGATAACCAATCATACATAAAAGAATTCAGAGAAGATTCAAATATTATTCATAGATAGACTTAATCATAAACCCACAATATCGGTCTCAACAAACACACCGCAAAAAGAAGATTACATCGAATAGATCTCCACAAGAGAGGGGGAGAACTTTGTATTGAGATTCAAAGAGAGAGAAGAAGCCATCTAGCTACTAACTATGGACCCGAAGGTCTGAGGTAAACTACTCACACTTCATAGGAGAGGCTATGATGATGTGGAAGCCCTCCATGATGACGGCCCTCTTCCGGCGGAGCTCCAGAACAGGCCCCAAGATGGGATCTCGTGGATACAGAAAGTTGCAGCGGTGGAATTAGGTTTTTGACTCCTGTTCTGATCGTTTGGGGTTACGTGTGTATATATAGGAGGAAGAAGTATGCCGGAGGAGCAACGAGGGGCCCACGAGGCAGGGGGCGCGCCCTAGGGGGGGCGCCCCCACCCTCGTGACCGCCTCTTTTGTTCCTTGGAGCAGGGTCCAAGTCTCCTGGATCATGTTCGGGGAGAAAATCACGTTCCCGAAGATTTTATTCCGTTTGGACTCCGTTTGATATTCCGTTTATCCGAAACACTGAAATAGGCAAAAAACAACAATTCTGGGTTGGGCCTCCGGTTAATAGGTTAGTCCCAAAAATAATATAAAAGTGGAAAATAAATCCCAATATAGTCCAAAACAATAGATAATATAGCATGGAGCAATCAAAAATTATAGATACGTTGGAGACGTATCAGGCATCCCCAAGCTTAATTCCTACTCGTCCTTGAGTAGGTAAATGATAAAAGGAGAATTTTTGATGCGGAGTGCTACTTGGCATAATTTCAATGCAAATCTTCTTAATTGTGGTATGAATATTCAGATTAGAAAGATCCAAAGGTTTATATTGACATGAAAATAATAATACTTCAAGCATACTAACAAAGCAATTATGTCTTCTCAAAATAACATGGCCAAAGAAAGTTATCCCTACAAAATCATATAGTCTGGCTATGCTCCATCTTCACCACACAAAGTATTTAAATCATGCACAACCCCGATGACAAGCCAAGCAATTGTTTCATACTCTAACCTTTTCAAAACTTTTTCAATCTTCACGCAATACATGAGCGTGAGCCATGGATATAGCACTATAGGTGGAATAGAATGATGGTTGTGGAGAAGACAAAAAGGAGGGGAAGATAGTCTCACATCAACTAGGCGTATCAACGGGCTATGGAGATTCCCATCAATAGATATCAATATGAGTGATTAGGGATTGCCATGCAACGGATGCACTAGAGCTATAAGTGTATGAAAGCTCAACAAAAGAAACTAGTGGGTGTGCATCCAACTTGCTTGCTCACGAAGACCTAGGGCAATTTGAGGAAGCCCATTATTGGAATATACAAGCCAAGTTCTATAATATAAAATTCCCTCTAGTATATGAAAGTGACAACATATGAGACTCTCTATATGAAGGACATGGTGCTACTTTGAAGCACAATATATGAGACTCGCTATATCATGGTGCTACTTTGAAGCACAAGTGTGGTAAAAGGATAGTAGCATTGCCCCTTTTTATTTATTTTCTTTTTTTTTGGGCCTTCTTTTTTTTCTTTGGCCTTTCTCCTTTTTTTATTGGGACAATGTTCTATTGAATGATGATCATCACACTTTTATTTATTTACAACTCAATGATTACAACTCGATTCTAAAACAAAGTATGACTCTATATGGATGCCTCCGGTGGTGTACCGGGATATGCAATGAATCAAGAGTGACAAGTATGAAGAAATTATGAACGGTGGCTTTGCCACAAATACTTATGTCAACTACATGATCATGCTAAGCAATATGACAATGATGAATGTGTCATGATGAACTAGATGGTGGAAAGTTGCATGGAAATATATCTCGGAATGGCTATGGAAATGCCATAATAGGTAGGTATGGTGGCTGTTTTGAGGAAGGTATATGGTAGGTGTATGATACCGGCGAAAGGTGCGCGGTATTAGAGAGGCTAGCAAAGGTGGAAGGGTGAGAGTGCGTATAATCCATGGACTCAACATTAGTCATAAAAAACTCATATACTTATTGCAAAAATCTAGAAGTTATCAAAGCAAAGTATTATGCGCATGCTCCTAGGGGGATAGATTGGTAGGAAAAGACCATCGCTCGTCCCCGACCGCCACTCATAAGGAAGACAATCAATAAATAAATCATGCTCCGACTTTGTTACATAACGGTTCACCATACGTGCATGCTACAGGAATCACAAACCTTAACACAAGTATTCTTTAAATTCACATCTACTCAACTAGCATGACTTTAATATTATCACCTCCATATCTCAAAACAATTATAATGCTTCAATCTTTTCTTAGTATTCAACACACTCAAAAGAAAGTTTCACAAATCTTGAATACCAAGCATATTATTATTAAGCAAATTACCATGCTATTAAGAGACTCTCAAAATAATTTAAGTGAAGCATGAGAGATCAATAGATTCTTTAAAACAAATCCACCACCGTGCTCTAAAAGATCTAAGTGAAGCACATAGAGCAAAATTATAACGTTCAAAAGATATAAGTGAAGCACGTAGAGCAAAATTACTTAGCTCAAAAGATATAAGTGAAGCACATAGAGCAAAACTACTTAGCTCAAAAAGATATAAGTGAAGCACATAGAGTATTCTATCAAATTTTAATTCATGTATGGCTCTCTCAAAAGGTGTGTACAGCAAGGATGATTGTGGTATACTAAGACACAAATACACAAATAATACAAGATGCTCCAAGCAAAACACATATCATGTTGGTGAATAAAAATATAGCTCCAAGTAAATTACCGATGGAAGTGGACGAAAGAGGGGATGCCTTCCGGGGCATCCCCAAGCTTTGACTTCTTGGTGTTCTCGGATTATCTTGGGGGTGCCATGGGCATCCCCAAGCTTAGGCTCTTGCCACTCCTTGTTCCATGACCCATCAAAAGAATTCACCCAAAACTTGAAAACTTCACAACACAAAACTCAAAATAGAAAACTCGTGAGCTCCGTTAGCGAAAGAAAACAAAAGACCACTTCAAGGTACTGTAATGAACTAATTCTTTATTTATATTGGTTTTAAACCTACGGTATTCCAACTTCTCTATGGATTATAAACTATTTTACTAGCCATAGATTCATCAAAATAAGCAAACAACACACGAAAAACAGAATCTGTCAAAAACAGAACAGTCTGTAGTAATCTGTAGCTAGCGCAAGATCTGGAACCCCAAAAATTCTAAAATAAATTGCTGGACGTGAGGAATTTATCTGTTAATCATCTGCAAAAAGAATTAACTAAATAGCACTCTTGAAATAAAAATTACAGCAGTTCTCGTGAGCGCTAAAGTTTCTGTTTTTTACAGCAAGTTCAACAAGACTTTCCCCAAGTCTTCCCAACGGTTCTACTTGGCACAAACACTAATTAAACACAAAAAACACAACCAAAACAGAGGCTAAATAATTTATTTATTACTAAGCAGGAGCAAAAAGCAAGGAATAAAAATAAAATTGGGTTGCCTCCCAACAAGCGCTATCGTTTAACGCCCCTAGCTAGGCATAAAAGCGAGGATAGATCTAGGTATTGCCATCTTGATTCTTAATTCTTTTAGTGATGTTATTCTCGAATCCGGGAGGTTCCTTAAGTTTCCCTTCATATTCAGAGATCTTGAGATCTAAAGAATCCAACCGCTTATTGCAAAGAGTAATTAACATATTCATGCGGTGAAGATTTCCGTTAACGCTCTTAAGGGGTTCAGGAGATTTTTGTAAAATCTTAGTTACTTCGCGAATTTTCTCAAAAACTTGTGTTTCCTCTTTGGTATGATGGGGCCTCTTTTTTTGAGGTAAAGTTCCTACTATACCTTCCATAATTTCATGTGCGATACTGGGATCAATTTCAATAAAATTGCCTTTGGCAACACAATCCAAAAGTTGTCTATGAGATATATTAAGCCCAACATAAAAATTGCGAAGCAAAATTGTGAAATTTACTTCTAGGGTGCATTTACGATAAGATTCCATTATTCTAAACCAAGCATCCTTTAAGTTTTCTCCTTGCTTTTGTTTGAAGTGAAGGACTTCAAACTCGGGAGACATAGGAGCAGAAAGAGGACTAGTCGTGACGACAAGCAAACAAACTAGCATGCGAGCAAACAAGAGGCAAATAAATAGGGAGGATAGAGAGAGAGAGGGCGAATAAAATGGCAAGGGTGAATTGGGGGGGGGAGAGGAAAACGAGAGGCAAATGGCAAATAATGTAATGCGAGAGATAGGGATTGTGATGGGTACTTGGTATGTTGACTTTTTGCGTAGACTCCCCGGCAACGGCGCCAGAAATCCTTCTTGCTACGTCTTGAGCTTGCCTTGGTTTTCTCCGAAGAGGAAGGGATGATGCAGCAGAGTAGCGTAAGTATTTCCCTCAGTTTTTGAGAACCAAGGTATCAATCCAGTAGGAGCCCACGCTCAAGTCCCTCGTACCTACACAAAGCGATAGCTACTCGCAACCAACGCGATTAGGGGTTGTCAAGCCCTTCACGGTCACTTACGAGAGTGAGATCTGATAGATATAATATTTTTGGTATTTTTGGTATAAAGATGCAAAGTAAAAAGTAAAACCAAAGTAAAAAATAAAGCAAGATTAAAGTGATAGAGATTGATATGATGAGAATAGACCCGGGGGCCATAGGTTTCACTAGTGGCTTCTCTCAAGAGCATAAGTATTCTACGGTGGGTGAACAAATTACTGTTGAGCAATTGACAGAATTGAGCATAGTTATGAGAATATCTAGGTGTCGGTGTCAAAATCGGCGGATCTCGGGTAGGGGGTCCCGAACTGTGCGTCTAGGCGGATGGTAACAGGAGACAAGGGACACGATGTTTTTACCCAGGTTCGGGCCCTCTCGATGGAGGTAAAACCCTACGTCCTGCTTGATTAATATTGATGATATGGGTAGTACAAGAGTAGATCTACCACGAGATCAGAGAGGCTAAACCCTAGAAGCTAGCCTATGGTATGATTGTATGTTCGCCCTACGGACTAAAACCCTCCGGTTTATATAGACACCGGAGAGGGCTAGGGTTACACAGAGTCGGTTACAATGGTAGGAGATCTACATATCCGTATCGCCAAGCTTGCCTTCCATGCCAAGGAAAGTCCCTTCTGGACACGAGACGAAGTCTTCAATCTTGTATCTTCATAGTCCAGGAGTCCGGCCGAAGGTATAGTCCGGCTATCCGGACACCCCCTGATCCAGGACTCCCTCAGTAGCCCCTGAACCAGGCTTCAATGACGACGAGTCCGGCGCGTAGATTGTCTTCGGCATTGCAAGGCGGGTTCCTCCTCCAAGTACTTCATAGAAGATTTTGAACACAAAGGTAGTGTCCGACTCTGCAAAATAAGTTTCCACATATTGCCATAGAGAGAATAATATTTACACAAATCTAATCTGCTGACGTATTCCGTAGCGTGACATCACACCACGGCCAAGTCTTTATTCGGATCATTTTACTGTTCCACCTCAGCGCGTTTAGCGAGGCGGTTTACTTGGCATGTCTTGTCAAAGCAGAGATCGTGTCCCCTTATTCCGGGATTCTCATCAATACGGGCGTGGGTAACCCAACCGCGCCATTTATTACGGCGCTTGGGAGATAAGCGAGTTTTACCAGGCTGGTGGGGACGCATAGTCGCGTCCGCCCATATAAGGGGATAAGGATCCACCTTTTCATCCACGCCTTCTTCCTCTTTTTCCTATCCATTTCCGCGCACTCGAGCTCCAGCGCCCAAGTCCGCACACCCCACCTCAACCTTCTCCAGCCATGTCCGGAGCGGGAGGCAAGTGGATGGTCTCCTCCGTCACGGAGGGACACATCAAAAAACCGAGGAAGGCCGGATACTTGTCTAACGACATTGCGCACCGGCTTCCCGAAGAGGGGCAGCTCATCCCCATACCTAGGCCCCATGAGAGGGTGGTGTTCCTCCCCCATTTCCTCCGCGGACTGGGCTTCCCTCTCCACCCATTTGTCCGGGGGCTCATGTTCTACTATGGCCTAGATTTCCACGATCTGGCCCCGAACTTTGTCCTCAACATCTCGGCGTTTATCATCGTGTGTGAGGCTTTCTTCTGCATCCGCCCCCAACGGCCTATGGCTCAAGACATTCAATGTCAAGCCGAAGGTGGTGCGCGGCACCCAGGCGGAGTGCGGAGGCGCCATGGTGGGCAAGATGCCCAACGTCCTATGGCTCGAGGGCTCCTTTGTGGAGTCCCTAAAGGGGTGGCAATCGGGGTGGTTTTACATCACCGAGCCGCGCGACCCTGAATGGGTCGTAGCCCCCGAGTTCCGATCCGGACCCCTACGCGGCTCGCCTCCTAGAAAGAGACGGGCCAGTCGTGGGGTAAAAAAGGAGAGCTGACCAGACTCCAAACATGCGTTCAAACCCTGGTGGACAAGAAGCTCAAACTTGTCAACGTAGTCCAGGTTATGCTCATCCGCCGGATCCTCCCATGTCAACAACGGGCTTTCAACCTGTGGGAGTTCGACCCGGCGCGACACCAAACTCTGAGCAGGCTCTTCGACACGACGTATGAATATGCCTGGAAGGTGCTTTTCAAGGGCGCCGAGGCCCCCGCATCCGATACCGAGGATCGCGGATTCAGCACGCAGCGTCACGCTCGTACGGTAAGCTATTTTTACCTTTTACAGGGTATTAGTTTTTCATAGTTTGACTCCATGCGGGATCTAAGCTCCCTTACCTTTGACAGGATTGGCAGGAGACATCCGGACAGATCAACTGTCCGGCTCCTTTGCCCGAAGGCCCAGTGGACGCTCACTTGGCGAAGCTGCTGGTTCCGGCACCCTATGTGGTGCCGGAGAAGAAGGCCAAGAAGAAGGCCCACGGGGACTTGAAAGAGTGCCCGACGCCAGGAGGTGTCGGATTCATCATCCGACGACTCCAAGGCGCACTCCTCCCTTGAAGATGAGGAGGAGGAAGAAGAGACCTCTCCCCCTCCAGCGGGGGGAGGGAAGAAAAGGAAGGCCGCCCCAACTAGGGAGGCCGAAGGGTCCAAGAAGGGGAAGACCCCTCCTCCGGACTACAACACCAACGCCGACAATGGCGAAGAGGAGTGGCCGCACAGGGCCAAGCCCCTGGGGAGATCGTAAGTATCCGGATACCAGAGTGATTCATAGTGTTCCCCCATTGCACAACTTTTCCTTACATCGAACATGTTTATGCAGTCCACCCAAAGACCGGCTCGACGTGTCGTCGAGCAGTTCCCTGGATTCGTCGGATGTGAATTCGCTTCCGACGGCTACCTCCCCCCATCCTACGTACGACGGCGTGGTGGCGTCCCAACAGGTTCCAAGCCAGGAGGAGGTGGTCCTGGAGGCACCACAAGGCGACCTCCCGGACTCCAGGCGTAAAGGGGATAGAACCCCCAAGGGCTCCAAGTCCGGCCTTGAGCCAGACACCGCGCCGGAACCTTCAATGGTTCCGGACACCGGTAGGCAGCCTCCTTCCAAGAGGAGCAAGCCTACCGAGCCAGCGACATCCATCCAACCGGAGGTACCGGACAATTTGCTGGAGGTGCTTAACGGCGCCTCCATCGACGAGGAGCACCGCACTATTATGAGTGCGGTGATCCAGAAGGTTCAGTCCACCAAGAGCGGACTGACTGAAGCCTGTGCCAGCCTTCTAATAGGCTTTGAGGTAAGTAAAGAATATGTAAAAATATTACCGCATAGACAGTAGCCCCTGATGCTCTGTTCGGCGTTCGAAAATAAAAGCCGAATAGAGGACCTAATAACATTCGCAAGAGTCTAACATAATCAAGTCAATATGCGTATGCAGGCTTCGCTGCTGGCCTCCGCCGCACTAACTGCGGAGGTGGATATGCTGAAGCAAAATCTCGTGCGGTCCGAGAACGAGCTCGGCCATGCCAAGAGGCAACTCGAGGAGAAGGAAGGTAAGTAATACCTTGCGCAAGTATATAGAGAAGATGTGGTTGCAAAAAATGACAGGATCAACGTGCTATTATAGGGGCCACGACCGAGGTGGCAACCCTTAAGAAAGCGATGTCCGACGCCAAAAATAGAGCGGCCGCGGATCGCACAGAGAGAGGGAAGCAGGAGGTGCGGGTGGAGGAGGTGCAGAAAGAGCTCCAGGCTCTCGTGAAAAAACACAAGAGTTTGGAGCTTGACTAAAAGACGCAAGCGTCCGAGCTTGCGAAGCCCTCGAAAGCGCGAAGTCTGCCAAGGCTGAAGCCCAGAAAGCCCTCCAAGAAATTTAAGCGATGAAGAAGATAGCGGCGGGTAAGGCATTCATTATGCAAAGCAAGCACGTGAAAGTGAATTACTTGTTACTTACCCGAGTTCGGAGCTCTCCAGGAGCATTCGCAGATTTGCCCCGTAGTGCGTCTGATGCCGCCGCCTACTACCGATCCGAGGAGGGGAGCTCGACGGAGAAGGTGTTCTGGTCTCAGTATGCTGAGGCCGGACACCTGGTGCCTTTGAGCGACTAGCTGAAGCAAATGGTCGAGCTCCACAAGGTGGCCGAACAGGCCATAAAGGGCCTCGTAGTTCGGCTTTGGCCTGGAGAGGCTCTGCCTGGGAGCTACTTTGGACTGGTGAGGCGGCTGGTGGATGCCTATCCACAGCTTGAAGTAATCAAGCGCTCCGTCTGCATTGAAGGTGCCCGTAGGGCGCTTGCCTGTGCTAAAGTGCACTGGGGCAAGATGGATGCGGAGAAGCTGGTGAAGGACGGGACGCCGCCGGGCAAGGAGCATCGCGTCCCGGAAGCGTATTATGAGGGCGTCCTGAAGGGTGCCCGCCTTATAGCGGATGAATGCTCCAAAGATGTAATTTTTGAGTAAACTCGCATTTGTGATCCTGTATGCTGAAAACTTGTTCATATGCACTAAGCAACACTTTTGAATTTAAAATATTACCTTTTGTGCGGCCGTTTATCAAATTTGAGAGATGGCGAGTCGTCGGCTTCTGCCCCCGTGTCACGAGTGCTCGGGTGTTCGGAATAAACATGAGCGCTCTTTTTCCCATTCTTGGGTCCTTCGAGGGAGGCGCTCAACACAACGAACAAGGCAATCGGACTATAATGCTTGAACACTCTCACTTAGCCATAGAATTCTATAATTTTAAATTTTGGCGAAGCCCCTAGTGTTCGGAAGACCGAGTTCGGGGCGCTATCCACGCCTAGGCCGGACAAAGCCGACTCCTCGCTCTAAGCGGCATAAGTCTTTAGGGACTCGAAAACCTCTCGAACAGCGACCAACTCTCGCCTTATCATGACGGTCAGTTTTAGCTTTCTCTACTGAGGTGCTTAGCCTAGCTCAACTGGGGCACAATCGCAGTAGTTCTCCTAGTGCTACCTTAGCCGATATAACGGAACATAAGGTACCAAAACATAGGAGCCGGGCAAACCCAACTATTGACCCAAGACATGATTCGGAGCCGATGCATATAATGCTATAAGTTCGGGGTGCCGCACTTGTGAAAGTGTTCGGACTTCTCACACCGTATTGTGGGGTACTTAAGCCCCTGGCGTATTGGCCGTACCAAAGTGTACGGGTGCAACATGTCATTAATGAACATATATTCTTAAAAAAGAGTAATGCAATAATAGACGGAAGTTATGTATTGTTTATTTAAAAAAGCTGCGATCAAAGCAGAACGATACAATTTGTGCAATAAGAAAAAGATGGGACTATTTAACATGTCCTTTCCAGGGGCGAGCTGCGGAATGTTATGTGAAACAGGTATACTGCTCGTTATAGAGACCACCTTAGAGTTCCATAGTGCGGCGTAGCTTTCTGCTTCCCTGGTTGTATCGTTTGTGCGGCGATTGTACTGCCGGATAAGCCTTCCGAAGAATGGAGTCCTGAAAATAAGAGAAAATTAAGAAATCGGCAGCCCCTAGTGCGGTTTAAGCCGTGTTTCGGGCGTGCCGTGATGGTGCCCCTCCCCCTGTGCCCATGGTATTTCCAGAGCGTAGTTATGTACGTGCAAGACTGGTTTGGCAAGTTCGCGAGGGCTGGGGTTGGGGCCGCATTGCTACGCTTGCTCAGAACGTGCCAGGCGTTCTTGTTGTAGGTTACTCCGGGCGCGCTTGACGGTGTCCAGACGTTTAATGGCCGGACTGGAGAATTGCCTTGAGAGGCTGCTTTGTACTTCCGCTGCGATAGCCGCTGTATGCTCCTCCGTTCGGAGAGAGCGTTCGGTGTTTCCATTGACCATGATGACTCCTCGAGGGCCTGGCATCTTGAGCTTGAGGTATGCGTAGTGCGGCACCGCATTGAACTTGGCAAATGCGGTTCGCCCAAGCAGTGCGTGATAGCCACTGCGGAACGGGACTATGTCGAAGATTAACTCCTTGCTTCAGAAATTATCCGGAGATCCGAAGACCACTTCAAGTGTAACTGAGCATGTATAGTTGGCCTCTACACCTGGTATGACGCCTTTAAAGGTCGTTTTAGTGGGTTTGATCCTCGAGGGATCGATGCCCATTTTCCGCACTGTATCCTGGTAAAGCAGGTTCAGGCTGCTGCCGCCGTCCATAAGGACTCTAGTGAGGTGAAATCCGTCAATAATTGGGTCTAGAACCAATGCGGCGAATCTGCCATGACGGATGCTAGTGGGGTGGTCCCTTCGATCAAAAGTGATTGGGCAGGAAGACCATGGGTCGAACTTTGGAGCGACTGGCTCCATCGCATATACGTCCCCTAGCGCACGCTTCCGCTCCCTCTTGGGGACGTGGGTTGCGTATATCATGTTCACCGTCCGCACTTGTGGGGGCAAACCTTTCTGTCCACTGTTGTTCGGCGGCCGGGGCTCCTCCTCGTCATCGCTATGCAGCCCCTTGTCTCTGCTTTCGGCATTTAACTTACCTGCCTGCTTGAACACCCAACAATCCCTATTGGTGTGATTGGCTGGTTTTTTGGGGGTGCCATGTATCTGGCATGAGCGGTCGAGTATTCGGTCCAAACTGGACGGGCCCGGAGTATTTTTTTTGAATGGCTTTTTCTGCTGACCGGGTTTAGAGCCTCTGAATCCGGCATTAACTGTCGTATCCTCAGCATTGTCGCTGTTAATGCGGCGCTTTTGCTTGTTGCGACGCGACCTGCCACTGCTGTCCTTGGTATCCGAATTACCAGGGCTCTTGGTCATGTTATTGCTGCGAGCTAGCCAGCTGTCTTCTCCCGCGCAAAAGCGGTTCATAAGTGTCGTGAGGGCTGCCATAGATTTCGGCTTTTCCTATCCTAGGTGCCGTGCAAGCCACTCGCCGCGGATGTTATGCTTGAAGGCTGCTAGGGCCTCTACGTCCGGACAGTCGACGATTTGATTTTTCTTGGTTAGGAACCGTGTCCAAAATTGTCTGGCCGATTCCTCTGGCTGCTGAATTATGTGGCTAAGGTTATCGGCGTCTGGTGGTCGCACATAAGTGCCCTGGAAATTGTCAAGGAATGCGGTTTCCAGGTCCTCCCAACAACCAATTGATTCTGCTGGCAAGATGTTAAGCCAATGCCGAGCTGGTCCTTTAAGCTTGAGTGGGAGGTATTTGATGGCGTGTAGGTCATCACCGCGGGCCATGTGGATATGAAGGAGATAGTCCTCGATCCATACCGCAGGATCTGTTGTGCCATCATATGATTCGTTGTTCACGGGTTTGAAACCCTCAGGGATTTGATGATCCATTACTTCATCTGTGAAGCATAGTGGGTGTGTGGCGCCTCTGTATTGGGCTATATCATGACGCAGCTCAAACGAGCTTTGTCTACTGTGTTCGGCCCGGCCGGATTTACTGTATCTGGAGTGACGATTACCGTCTCGTGTCGTGGGGTGCCCACGCGATCCGTAGATCGATCTTGTTTGCCTTGCCTTGTCCTCCAATATATCTCGCAGGTCTGGCGCATTTTCCCGTGCCTTGGTATTTTTTGAGCAGCGCTGGGGTGCGACTTGAGTGGAGGGCCAAGAGACCTCTCTGTCGCGGCCAAGGGGTGGCCGGTCGGCCGCATCATGCGCTGGTGATGTAGGTTTAGGTGCTTCCTCCTCTAATCGGGGTAGCAACCTGCGCTTTGGGTAGCTCTTGGAGGGGCGTTCGAGTTCATACTCTTCGGCCGCAAGGACTTCAGTCCATTTGTCGGCTATCAAATCTTGATCAGCTCTAAGCTGTTGCTGTTTTTTCTTGAGGCTGCTTGCCGTGGCCATAAGCCTGCGTTTGAAACACTCTTATTCGACGGGATCCTCCGGCACGACAAATTCGTCATCGTCGAGGCTTGCCTCGTCTTCGGAGGGAGGCATATAATTATCGTCCTCGACCTCTCTATCTGCCGCTCTCTCATGAGGGCTGGCTTCTCCATCCTCCTGTACTGAATCTTGCTGGAGGTGGTTGTCTTCGGCACTGTCCGGGGTGTTATTCTCTCCTGTGCCGGAATCACCGTTTTTGCTTTGGTGGGATTTAGAGCGGCGCCGCTGACGCCGGCGCTTAGGCTGCTTCTTGGAGGGGTCATCCTCCATTGTTCCATTGCCATTGCCTTCTTTTGGGGTGTCCATCATGTATATATCATACGACGAGGTGGCTTTCCAGTGCCCTATAGGCGCTAGTTCTTGATCGTCTCCTGCACCGGCGTCCATACCGTCGATGTCTTCGGAGTCGAAGTCGAGCATGTCGGTTAAATCATTGACAGTGGCTACGAAGTGGGTGGTGGGTGGGCTTTGAATTTCTTCATCATCTGCATCCCGACCTCGCTGACCATAGTCCGGCCAGGGCTCTCCTGATAAAGAGAGAGACTTTAGTGAATTCAGAATATCGCCGAAGGGCGAGTGCTGAAAGATGTCCGCGGCGCTGAACTCCATGATCGGCGCCCAATCGGGTTCGATCGTTAGGGGCGCAGAGGGCTCGGAGTCTGGAGAGGAGTCTGGCTCCTTGGAGTCACGGGCTTCATAGAGAATAGGGCTGGTGTTCGGCTCGATCACCGTAGAGATTGCAGCCCCCGAGGCGGTGTCCAACCACCCATCCTCGATTGGCACAGTTGGCTCCGAATTAAGGGTCGGGGATGATGCGGGTACGGCCTCCAGGGCACTGTTAGGCGGCAGAGCTAGATCATGCCCATCATGCCCATCGGGGATGATGCTCGAATCCGTCGAAGATCAAGTCTCCGCGGAGGTCGGCCGTGTAGCTCAAACTTCCAAATCTGACCTGATGGCCAGGGGCGTAGCTTTCGATCTGCTCCAGATGGCCAAGCGAATTGGCCCGTAGTGCAAAGCCGCCAAATACGAAGATCTGTCCGGGGAGAAAGGTCTCACCCTGGATCGCATCGCTGTTAATGATCGAAGAAGCCATCGGGCCTAAAAGTGACGACACAGAGGAACTCTCAATGAAAGCACCAATGTCGGTGTCAAAACTGGCGGATCTCGGGTAGGGGGTCCCGAACTGTGCGTCTAGGCGGATGGTCACAGGAGACAAGAGACACGATGTTTTTACCCAGGTTTGGGCCCTCTCGATGGAGGTAAAACCCTACGTCCTGCTTGATTAATATTGATGATATGGGTAGTACAAGAGTAGATCTACCACGAGATCAGAGAGGCTAAACCCTAGAAGCTAGCCTATGGTATGATTGTATGTTCTCCCTACGGACTAAAACCCTCCGGTTTATATAGACACCGGAGAGGGCTAGGGTTACACAGAGTCGGTTACAATGGTAGGAGATCTACATATCCGTATCGCCAAGCTTGCCTTCCACGCCAAGGAAAGTCCCTTTCGGACACGGGACGAAATCTTCAATCTTGTATCTTCATAATCCAGGAGTCCGGCCGAAGGTATAGTCCGTCTATCCGGACACCCCCTGATCCAGGACTCCCTCACTAGGCATGATCATGTATATAGGCATCACATCCGGGACAAGTAGATCGAAATGATTCTGCATCTACTACTGTTACTCCACTCATCGACCGCTATCCAGCATGCATCTAGAGTATTAAGTTAAAAACAGAGTAACGCCTTAAGCAAGATGACATGATGTAGAGAGATAAATTCATGCAATATGAAATAAACCCCATCTTGTTATCCTCGATGGCAACGATACAATACGTGCCTTGCTGCCCCTTCTGTCACTGGGTAAGGACACCGCAATATCGAACCCAAATCTAAGCACTTCTCCCATGGCAAGAACTACCAATCTAGTTGTCCAAACCAAACAGATAATTCGAAGAGACTTGCAAAGATAACCAATCATACATAAATAATTCAGAGAAGATTCAAATATTATTCATAGATAGACTTGATCATAAACCCACAATTCATCAGTCTCAACAAACACACTGCAAAAAGAAGATTACATTGAATAGATCTCCACAAGAGAGGGGGAGAACTTTGTATTGAGATTCAAAGAGAGAGAAGAAGCCATCTAGCTACTAACTATGGACCCGAAGGTCTGAGGTAAACTACTCACACTTCATCGGAGAGGCTATGCTGATGTAGAAGCCCTCCGTGATGACGGCCCTCTTCTGGCGGAGCTCTAGAACAGGCCCCAAGATGGGATCTCGTGGATACAGAAAGTTGCGGCGATGGAATTAGGTTTTTGGCTCCTGTTCTGATTGTTTGGGGGTACGTGTGTATATATAGGAGGAAGAAGTACGCCGGAGGAGCAACGAGGGGCCCACGAGGCAGGGGGCGTGCCCTAGGGGGGCGCCCCCCACCCTCGTGACCACCTCTTTTGTTCCTTGGAGCAGGGTCCAAGTCTCCTGGATCATGTTCGGTGAGAAAATCACGTTCCCGAAGATTTTATTCCGTTTGGACTCCGTTTGATATTCCGTTTATTCGAAACACTAAAATAGGTAAAAAAACAGCAATTCTCGGCTGGGCCTCCGTTTAATAGGTTAGTCCCAAAAATAATATAAAAGTGGAAAATAAAGCCCAATATAGTCCAAAACAATAGATAATATAGTATGGAGCAATTAAAAATTATAGATACGTTGGAGACGTATCAGTGCTCTCACTCCCCATATCTAAAAACGATATTGTCGTCGATCCATCCACATAACGTATCGGGCCCAATAGCCGGTGCAGCCTACCTAAAGCGTACACTATATGCACACGTTTTAGAAGCCACTATCATCATCGGACTACTAACCCATCTTCAGAAGAGAGATCTGCATCATCCTTGCCAGTCTGAACATCCGTGGACGCCACCACGGCGCCCAACAACGCCACCGCCCTACGCTCGTCCGTCCAGACGCGAAGACTCCCCGACTCATAGCCGGGACTAGATGACGAATCTCGAGATCCGACCACCCAGCCGCATGCCGACCACCTCAGACAGAAGAGATGACCATCATCGCTGGCTGCATTCAGAACAGATCTAACTGAAGGTGCCATCAACGCGATCACCAGGCCCTCCATGTTGCCGTCACCGATCCAAAGGCAGATGGCGCACCGTCGCCGCGGCCCGAATAGGGCAGGCGGCCGCACAACCCTAGAGCCGTGGGAGAGAGGCGATCTCCTCCGCCACCGCCGTCAGCCCCCGGGCTTAGACCGGTGGCGTCCCCCAGCAGCGGCGGAGGGAGGGGAGGAGGGACAGTGCTTCCCTGGGGGCTAGGTTTACGCTCTTTATTGGAGGAGGTATGTGAAACTAGAAGGCAACACGATCTTTGTGCTTGGCTCCAGTATAAACGGTTTGGTCGGCATATAATATGCTTATTTCCATGAAGCAGGAAAGGGAAGTTTGTCTTGAAGAGTTATACTTTTTTGAAAATATATCATGTGCAACCAGAGAATCCGCGCAACGCCTATGTCTCCCTATTGCGAAACGTGGCTCCGTCGTGCAGTAGGCAAGCACATTATGGGCCGGCACAATTTTGTTGGGGAACGTTGCATGGAAAACAAAAAATTTCTACGCACATGCAAGATCTATCCATGGAGATGCATAGCTACGAGAGGGGGAGAGCATCTACATACCCTCGTAGATCGCTAAGCGGAAGCGTTTATCAACGCGGTTCATGTAGTCGTACAACTTCACGATCCGTACCGATCAAGTACCGAATGCATGAAACCTCCACGTTCAGCTCGATGACGTCCTCGCCTTCTCGATCCAGTAAGAGGGGCGAAGTAGTAGATGAGTTCCGGCAGCACGACGACGTGGTGAAACTTTTCTGCAGGGCTTCGCTAAGCATAACAAATTTGGATGGAGGAGCAACTAGTGGGAGAGGGGGCGCCGCACATGGCTTGGGAATCGTGATGTGTGTTGCCCCCTGCTACCTCTTGAGCACTGCGTTGGTTTTCCCTTGAAGAGGAAAGGGTGATGCAACAAAGTAGCGTAAGTATGTCCCTCAGTTTTTGAGAACCAATGTATCAATCCAGTAGGAGACTACACGCAAGTCCCTCGTACCTACACAAACAAATAAGAATCTCGCAACCAACACGATAAAGGGGTTATGAATCCCTTCACGGTCACTTACGAGAGTGAGATCTGATAGAGATAATAATGATAAGATAAATATTTTTGGTATTTTATAATATAGATTGAAAGTAAAGATTGCAATATTAATGGTGCTAGAAATAACTTGTTGACGGGAGATTAACATAATGGAGAATAGACCCCGGGGTCATAGGTTTCACTAGTGGCTTCTCTCAAGATAGCATAAGCATTACGGTGGGTGAACAAATTACTGTCGAGCAATTGATAGAAAAGCGAATAATTATGAGAATATCTAGGCATGATCATGTATATAGGCATCATGTCCGTGACAAGTAGACCGACTCCTGCCTGCATCTACTACTATTACTCCACACATCGACCGCTATCCAGCATGCATCTAGAGTATTAAGTTCATAAGAATAGAGTAACACATTAGGTAAGATGACATGATGTAGAGGGATAAACTCAAGCAATATGATATAAACCCCATCTTTTTATCCTCGATGGCAACAATACAATACGTGTCATTTCCCTTTCTGTCACTGGGATCGAGCACCACAAGATTGAACCCAAAGCTAAGCACCTCTGTAACACCCCTAGTGCCATGTTACAGTAATCCATCATGATGATGCTAAGCTACTGAGATTTGCAATAATAATCATGTTGGGTTAACCTTCTTTGAATTCCATTCAAATTCAAAGTGCAAAATGAAGTTGCTCATAACTTGTTGGAAAAATGTTCACCTTTTAGCAAATAATCCAAAATTATTTGCTGTTAAGGAACACAACATCATCATCAACCCTAAATGGGCCTAATGCTTTTAACAGAGCCAAAAAAGCCTTTTAAAATGCCCTTTTCTTTTTGAATAAATCCAAAGGGATTCAAAACATTCCCAACATTTTTTTGGCAGCGCACAATACTTCTTTGAATTTGTTTTGGCCAGTGGGATATTTTTGTAAAGTCATTTGTGGCAAAATAAAATGCAAAAGCTGCTGGGAAAAGAAAAACAAAAGAAAAAGAAAAAGGAAAAGAAAAGGAGAAGGGGTGGAGAGCCCCTGGCCTCCCCTTGGGCTTCGGCCCACCTGTGCCAACTGGCCCAGCTAGGCCGGCCCACTTCCCCCCTCCCCCCTGTCGTCTTCCCCCTCCCCACTGTGCGAGCGACCACGCGCTCGCGTCTCCGCCGGACCGCCTCGCTGTCCTCGCCGGCGAGGGGATAAGGGCGACGACGAGGCCGACCCCTCGGGCTCCCCTGCCACTCCAATCGTCCCACTCCCTCTGGACGCTCTCTCTCCCTGGTTACCCTCTCTCTCTCGCGCGCGATATCCCACCCCCATCGAGTTCCATCACCGCCGTACTTCCGTCGATCCCGAGGCCACCGGCGGCCCCGAGGCCACCGGCCTTGTCCGTCTGCTTCGCCGTCATCATCCACGTCGCCTGGGGTCCTCCGTTGGAGCCGAGGGCCCCTTCAGCTGCCGATCGCAGTCGTCCCCTTTCGCCTGTCTCCGACGTAGCCGACGACCTCGAGCACCCATGCTGCTACTAATCCAATCACCGACCTCCTTGCACTGCTCGGTGAGCTCTTCCCTCCCTCCATTCTTCCCCCGCACCGCGTGGTTCTCCCTAGCTAGATCATCGCCGTTACCGTGAGTTCGCCACCGCAGATCTCCTCACTGTCGTGGCCACGCTCGCCGTCGAGCTCAACCGAGCACTGCGCCGTGCCAGCACGCTCCGAGCAGCCTGACCCACACGCCAGTTGCCCCTGCCGTGCCCTGCTTCGACGAGCTTGAGCTCACCCGAGCTCCAGCGTCCGCCGCGGTCAACGCCACCATCGACACTGTACATCCCAGCCTTGGCTGAGACCTTGAATGGCTGCGCCCGAGCCCCTGCTTTTGAGTGCACCACCCCATGCTCCTTTTGAGCGCCTGTAGCCCCGTCCCCGATGAGGCCCCAAGCCAACCGCCGCCCATGCTCGTCGCTGGCGCTGCTCCGGCAACCCCCGCCCCCGCTACTGCCGCAGTTCAAAGCGTGCCATTCCCCTCCGCTTGTAGATGCTCGCGGCGGTCCAAACGTCCCCCGGTGGCCGTTTTCTGACCATGTACGCACCACACCGCCATCTGAATGGTCGCCGCTGGCGCGCCGCCGCCGCCAGCCGACGTGGCCAGCCTGGGGCCACAACCTGGGTTACTGATTAGTGGCCCCAGGGCCCTCTTTGACTTGTTGACTGCGGTCCACATGCTGACTGGGTAGCCCCCAGCAACTGACATGTGGGCCCCCTTTGTTAATTAGTCTATTAAATGTTTTATAAATAAAAGTAATTAGATTAACCTAAACACTCACTAACACCCGGGGCCCACACCCCTAATTAACCCTGCTAGATGAGTTTAATCCACTATTAAGCTAACAGAGGCTGACATGTGGGTCCCAGTGGCCCCACTGGTCAGGTTTGACCTGGTCAGCCGCTCTGTTGACTGTTGACATCATCAACATGTCATGCTGACATCATATTCCATTTATGTCAATATTAATAATTCCAGAATATTGTTTAAAACTTAGAAAAATCATATAAAATAATCCGTAACTCGGATGAAAAAGTTTTATACATGAAAGTTGCTCAGAAAAATCCAACGAATCCGAATACGCGGTCCGTTCATCTGTCACATGCCCCTAGCATGCTGAACATGGATCATTCCCCCTCTAGTCATCTGTTTGACACAGGTTCGGAACCGGGAATACCTTCCCGGTTGAATTCCCCCTTCACCTATATCGTGTAGCCATACGTTAGGCCACACCCGGCACATCATATTGCCATGTTATGCTTTGTGATGCTGTGTTTGCTTTATATTTATTGTTCTTCCCCCTCTTCTCTCCGGTAGACCCGAGATCGATGCCGCCCCTATGATCGACTACATCGACGACGACACTTCTTCCTTTTCAGCAGAGCTTCCATGAAAGCAAACCCCCCTTGAGCATTTCGTTATCGCCCATTTTTTCCTTCTCATGCTTGCATTAGAACTGCTACTGCTTTCTGCATGATCCTATTCTGATGCATAGCTTGTTTTTGTTACTTGCTTTCATACCTTACCTACTTATTCGAAACTGCTTAGTGTAGGTTGGTTAGAGATCCATCAGTGACCCCCACCTTGTCCTTGTTGCCCCTGCTTCATCATCGAAGACCCGATCAACGAGATCGAAGACCAGGCCCCGGCACCGCACATCACTTTCCCCTTTTGTTGCTCGACTCTGCAGAGTTACCATCAAGTGCCGAGGGTGGAACCTCATACATCACTCCTGATGAGATCTCTGTAGTGTAGCTATCCGGTCGTGGTCATCGAGGGTGATTTCCTCCTTAACCACTTCCGATACGGCTCTGTCGTGCAACCCCTCAAGTGTGAACCTCGAGGGTGGATCCTCTTACATTCACCTTGATGATTACATCGAGTGGAATTCACCGGGGGTGATTCCTCAGGTTTTCCCCTTGGTGTTAGACACATAGTTACTATGGTTACCATGACTTTACACTGAACCATGTTACTAAAGATGGGTCGGCCCTGAGGGGTACCCGCACGAGCTAAATAGCGAGTGACGTGGAGTCGGGTTGACCTGGAAGGTGCCCGCAAGATACTTACGAGGCGTGGCCGGGCATTCTTATCCCTTGCCGCAAGTACTCGAGACGGGGCGATGGGGTCACATCTTTTGTGAGTCTCTTCTCGTGACCGCACTACCAACACAATAACGATTTGGATATTTGATCCGAGGGGCCTCTGGCCTGATAACACTAACCATCACGTGGGCATTGTATGGGCGTTCTGCGTCATATGCATCAGCCGAAGCTTTATAGACGTCAGCGACTGAGCGGCGCGCACTGGGTTGGACTGGTAAGCTCCTACCTTTTTAAGGAGGTAGCTAGGTCTGCTCACCGGCCGCCCACGCAACATGCAGGAGTTCCCGGGGCGATGGCCCATGACCCCTGGGGGCATAGGTTTAGTCCTGTGTGCTGATCTCTCTATTAAGCCTATGTTGGGTTGCGGCGTATTATTTGGCCGAGGCCGGGCATGACCCAGGAAAGTGTGTCTGACCGGAGTTAATCGAGCGTGGTGGGTATGTTGGTGCACCCCTGCAGGGAAGAAAACATCTATCGATAGCCTGTCCTACGGTAACGGACACTTGGAGTTGTATCCCGATCGATACAACTAGAACTGGATACTTGAGATGAGACATGGTTATGAGAAATGGATAGTATGGCTCTGGGATTGCTTTCTCGCAGGGAGTCGAGAAAGGAAATCTAGCCGAGGTTGCTAACACTACTACTACTTTACTTTATGCCACTCTTATCTCTCCTGATGCTGCAAGACGCTTGAAGATGCTAGTCTTCGATAGGCTAGGCTTTCCCCCTTCTCTTCTGGCATTCTGCAGTTCAGTCCACAGATACAGCTCATTTCATTGATACCGATGCATATGTAGTGTAAATCCTTGCTTGCGAGTACTTTGGATGAGTACTCACGGTTGCTTTGCTTCTCCTTTTCCCCTTTCTTCTTCTTTCCGGATGTTGCAACCAGATGGTGGAGCCCAGGATCCAGACGACCCCACCGACGACTACTACTATCCCGAGGGTGCCTACTACTATGTGGAGACCACTGACGACCAGGAGTAGTTAGGAGGATCCCGGGCAGGAGGCCTTGCCTTTTCGATCGATATTGCTTTTGTGCCAGCCTTCTTAAGGCAAACTTGTCTAACTTATGTTTGTACCTAGATATTATTGCTTCCGCTGACTCTTGTGTTTTCGAGCTTATGTATTCAAGCCCTCGAGGCCCCTGGCTTGTAATATAAAGCCTGTATTATTTTTATTTGTGTCTGGAGTTGTGTTGTGATATCTTCCCATGAGTCCTTGATCTTGATCATACACATTTGCGTGTATGATTAGTGTACGATTGAATCGAGGGCGTCACAAGTTGGTAGCAGAGCCGACTGCCTGTAGGAATCCCCCTTCCACACTCTTTGGCCGAAGTTGAGTCTAGTCGATGAAAACTATTTTACTAACATGGTTGTGCGGCCCATGGGCCCACGTCGCCATTGGGTGGTATTAGGATCTTTTATTCCTCGTATACTCTGGAACTCTGATCTCTCTTCTATTTTGGTGTTAAATGATTTTACTAACTCGAACATTAGGATCTCATGATCACATCCGCCCGGAGAGCCCCTTATTTCAGATGATCGCTTGCTGCATCAGAAGATTCCAAAGATACTACGATATTCTCTTGAGGTTTTTTGCCTGTTTCCCTTGCAATTCCCTACCACCGAAATATCCTTATGGATAACTACACACACTTGCCAATCTTACATTCTATCCCATTGATCTTGTTATTACCAGATGCCCTGAACTGCTCTCCTTTGTTCCGAGAATCCTTTGAGCTTACCGCCTTGCAGTTCCTTGTCACCTGAATACCCCTACGGATAACTTTGTGCACCTATTGAGTATCCGCTCATCCTCAGTTGATCCGTGTACATCACAAAAGTCTTCGTAATACCATTCGTTCTTATGAAAATCCTCAGCAGCCTATTGTTCTTGAATTTCTTACTTACTTGCATTATGGTTAATACCATAAGTCTAGTAATCTTATCGTCATCCTTTGTCATTATCATTTTGAGTCCATTGATACAATATGTTGCGAATGCTCGCAATCCTCAATCAGATCCTAGAATTCATCCTTCCAGCTCAGATGTCATTCTAACATGTGCTGGATCTCGACCAATATAATCGCCATCGATTGTACCCCTAAGGCTATTCTACCTATCCATCCCTAATCAGAGCATTGCTTCTGATCCCTTGTCTTGGAATTCATAATTCCTTTGCAATTGAGCTTTGAGTTAGTCAGTTGTTTATATAATTTGATCTCCTTGCATTGTTTCTTCCTCTAGTTGAATACTGATGCTCACATCAGATCCCTTGTGGACCACCAGACCCCCTTTTTCGGATTTTATCCGACAACGTCCTTCATATTCAATAAGCCTGTGAGCCTTTCCTCGGATACATAATACTTTTGGTAAATTGTATCCTCTGCTTTCTCAAGCATGCTCTACTACCGAGCTTGTATTATTTATTCTTGAAATTTATGATATATGATCCTAAGATGCCCCGATGGGTTGAACTTATGCCTCCCCTAACATGTGTGAACTCGACAGTTATGCGGGTTATACTCTACTGGCTTTTCGTCAGATAAAATTTCAAAACTACAGCTTCATCAAGAGCAAGAAGTAAAATGAAAGGTTATGCATTGTAGAAGTGGGAGTCGACCCTGAACCTTTGTGTTCATGCCCACGGACACGGTGTGGAACTTATCATGAAAGCTCCTTGCAAGGATATTTAATCATTTGAATAATTCTTCTGGTATCGTAAATTGGATCCCTTGTAGTTATGGTCTTGACCATATTTCCTCCTTGATCCCATTTACTGGGTAAGTTAAAATTACTTATCCTCTGCAAATCATTTCCCCCGTCCAACCTCTACTCTGATTTACCTTCTGGCATTACACCTAGTACTTGATACTGGGAAGCTTTATACCCCATCACATCATTCCTAGCCTGATCGGCTATATTTTTATCATGTCAACTTTTTAACTGGGCTACCTGGTCCTTATGCCCGGAGCAACTTCCGACAATGAGCTAAGCTTACGTCGATCTTCCTCATCTTATCATTTTGCCTTGAACAACAAGTTTAATTTCGAGTTTGTGTCGTACCCATGGTTCTTATAACCTTTTGCTTCATCATTCCTTTGACTCGATGTCATCGCCGATTGATTACATCTTCATCAAATCTCTCGACAAATGTGTCGTGATCATCATCAACATTCTGATTTTTTCAGGATATCAATCGAATTCATGATGAGAAATAACATCATTGCCTCTTGATGGTTTGTGTCAGCACCAACAACATTCTTGTCTTCCCCCAACACAAACTTGTTCATATAATTTTGGAAATACATCCTTTTTGGCATGTCGATGGATTGTGGCTGAGCCCATCGGCCGCACCCTCACCTTTTGCCTGCTAAAATTGTATGACTTATTTTCTAAGTTGTTTCCGATGGATCCTTGGTGTATCCAAAGTCTGACATTTGCTTGAAACCATGTCAATGCTATCTCGAAGCATGTCTGTGGTAATCCGATCTCCAATAAGAACGTTCGAAGCACGATATTAAATTTTCTTTATCAATTATCCAAACACCGTTGTATAGGTAATGTCATGAAATTTCTTTCCCCTTACCTAAATGGTTTTATACTTCTATCCTGTCATGGATATCATGCTCTGCTTGTCCTTGGGAAGGATATACCCCTAAAATATGTGTTTAAACACATTTTCCTTTCCATTGTTCTGTTTAATCTGACAATTGCATTTTCCTTTCCATTGGTTTGTTTAAACCTTATTGTGATCTATATTATATAAGCAGTAATATTTCCCTGCTTATGTAAACACCTCGTTGTATCACTCTGTCAGTAAGACCCTGTTACTATTGTTGATGAAATTCCGGTAGCCACCGATGGATGAGAACTTTGCCTAATGGCCCGCCTCGTTTAACGAGGAGGATAATGGTTCTCTTCGTCCCTCGCCCTTGGTGCCGACGTTGTTGCCGACATAACTGACAGGCTACCCTCTGACATGCCTTGCTATCATGACCGTGCAAGATGTCATTGCTCCTTCTATTTTAACCCACATGGTGGGCCCATAACCCACAGTTCCATAGGATCGAAACTTGACTCTCCTGCATATCTTTTATTCCGAAGTATCATTTGCTCTCGGCTTTGTGTGTTGTCACGAGCCACCATCTGAGAGATGATCTATTACCGATGCTGTGAACACCCTTCTCACACTCTATTCAGGTATCGATCATTTGTCCATGCTCTTGAAACTTCCTATTGTACCTTCATATTTTGCTCTCGATGTTTTCTTAAGTTTCAACTCGAGAGACACTTTTGCCACATTCCCTGAATTGTTCACCAGATAATCAACCCTATAAGGGACAGTTCTTCCGAAGTTACTCTTTACTTCCGCACTTAAATCTCGGGACGAGATTTCTTGTAGTGGAGGAGATTTGTAACACCCCCAGTGTCATGCTGCAGTAATCCATCATGATGATGCTAAGCTACTGAGATTTGCAATAATAATCATGTTGGCTTAATATCTCATTTCACATTCCTTCTTTGAATTCCATTCAAATTCAAAGTGCAAAATGAAGTCGCTCATAACTTGTTGGAAAAATGTTCACCTTTTAGCAAATAATCCAAAACTATTTGCTGTTAAGGAACACAACATCATCATCAACCCTAAATGGGCCTAATGCTTTTAACAGAGCCAAAACAACCTTTTAAAATGCCCTTTTCTTTTTGAATAAATCCAAAGGGATTCAAAATGTTCCCAACATTTTTGTGGCAGGGTATAGTACTTCTTTGAATTTGTTTTGGCCAGTGGGATATTTTTGTAAAGTCATTTGTGGCAAAATAAAATGCAAAAGCTGCTGGAAAAAGAAAAACAAAAGAAAAAGGAAAAGGAAAAGAAAAGGAGAAGGGGTGGGAGAGCCCCTGGCCTCCCCTTGGGCTTCGTCCCACCCGAGCCAACTGGCCCAGCTAGGCCGGCCCACTCCCCCCCGTCGTCTTCCCCCTCCCCACTGTGCGAGCGACCGCATGCTCGCATCTCCGCCGGACTGCCTCGCCGTCCCCGCCGGCGAGGGGATAAGGGCGACGACGAGGCCGACCCCTCGGGCTCCCCCTGCCACTCCACTCGTCCCACTCCCTCTGGACGCTCTCTCTCCCTGGTTGCCCTCTCTCTCTCACGTGATATCCCACCCCCATCGAGCGCCATCGCCGCCGTACTTCCATCGATCCCGCGGCCACCGGCGGCCCCGAGGCCACCGGCCCTGTCCGTCCGCTCTACCGTCACCATCCACGTCGCCTGGGGTCCTCTGTTGGAGTCGAGGGCCCCAGCAGTTGCCGATCGCCGTCGTCCCCTTTCGCCTCCGACGCTCGCCGGCGACCTCGAGCACCCCTGCTGCTACTAATCCAATCATCAGCCTCCCTGCGCCGCTCGGTGAGCTCCTCCCTCCCTCCACCCCCCGCACCGCGTGGTTCTCCCTAGCTAGCTCGTCGCCGTTACCATGAGTTTGTCGCTGCAGATCTCCTCACCGTCGTGGCCATGCTCGCCGTCGAGCTCAACCGAGCACTACGCCGTGCCCAGCATGCTCCGAGCAGCCTGACCCACACGCCAGTTGCCCCTGCCGTGCCCTGCTTCGACGAGCTTGAGCTCCCCCGAGCTCCGGCGTCCGCCGCGGTCAACGCCACCATCGACACCGTACATCCCAGCCTCGGCTGAGACCTTGAATGGCTGCGCCCGAGCCCCTGCATTTGAGTGCACCACCCCACGCTCCTTTTGAGCACCCGTAGCCCCGTCCCCGATGAGGCCCGAAGCCAACCGCCGCCCACGCTCGTCGTCGGTGCCGCTCCGGCAACCCCCGCCCCCGCTACTGCCGTAGTTCGAAGCGCGTCGCTCCCCTGCGCCTATAGATGCTCGCGGCGGTCCAAACGTCCCCCGGTGGCCGTTTTCCGACCATGTCCGCACCACGCTGCCGTCTGAATGGTCGCCGCCAGCGCGCCACTGCCGCCAACCGACGTGGCCAGCCTGGGGCCACCACCTGGGTCACTGATTAGTGGCCCCAGGGCCCTCTTTGACTTGTTGACTGCGGTCAACGTGCTGACTGGGCAGCCCCCAGCCACTGACATGTGGGCCCCCTTTGTTAATTAGTCCATTAAACGTTTTATAAATAAAAGTAATTAGATTAACCTAAATACTCACTGACACCCGGGGCCCACACCCCTAATTAACCCTCCTAGATTAGTTTAATCCACTGTTAAGCTAACAAAGGCTGACATGTGGGTCCCAGTGGCCCCACTGGTCAGGTTTGACCTGGTCAGCCGCTCTGTTGACTGCTGACGTCATCAACATGTCATGCCGATGTCATATTCCATTTCTGTTTATATTAATAATTCCAGAATATTGTTTAAAACTTTCAAAAATCATATAAAATAATCCGTAACTCGGTGAAAAAGTTTTATACATGAAAGTTGCTCAGAAAAATCCAACGAGTCCGAATATGCGGTCCGTTCATCTGTCACATGCCACTAGCATGCTGAACATGGAACATTCCCCCTCCGATCATCTGTTTGACACAGGTCCGGAACAGGGAATACCTTCCCGGTTGAATCCCCCCTTCACCTATAGCGTGTAGCCATACGTTAGGTCACACCTGGCACATCATATTGCCATGTTATGCTTTGTGATGCTGTGTTTGCTTTATATTTATTGTTCTTCCCCCTCTTCTCTCCGGTAGACCCCGAGACCGATGCCGCCCCTATGATCGACTATGTCGTCGACAACACTTCTTCCTTTTCAACAGAGCTTCCAGGCAAGCAAACCCCCCTTGAGCATTCTGATATCGCCCATTTTTTCCTTCTCATGCTTGCATTAGAACTGCTACTGCTTTCTGTATGATCCTATTCTGATGCATAGCTTGTTTTTGTTACCTGCTTTCATACCTTACCTACTTATTCTAAACTGCTTACTATAGGTTGGTTAGAGATCCATTAGTGACTCCCACCTTATCCTTGTTGCCCCTGCTTCATCATCGAAGACCCGATCAACGAGATCGAAGACCAGGCCCCGGCACCGCACATCACTTTCCCCTTTTGTTGCTCGACTCTGTAGAGTTACCATCAAGTGCCGTGGGTGGAACCTCATACATCCCTCCTGATGAGATCTCTGTAGTGTATCTATCCGGTCGTGGTCATCGAGGGTGATTTCCTCCTTAAACACTTCCGATACGGCTCTGTCGTGCAACCCCTCAAGTGTGAATCTCGAGGGTGGATCCTCTTAACGTTCACCTTGATGATTACATCGAGTGGAATTCACCGGGGGTGATTCCTCGGGTTTTCCCCTTGGTGTTAGACACATAGTTACTATGGTTACTATGACTTTACACTGAACCATGTTACTAAAGATGGGTCAGCCCTGAGGGGTACCCGCGCGAGCTTAATAGCGAGTGATGTGGAGTCGGGTTGACCTGGAAGGTGCCCGCAAGATACTTACGAGGCGTGGCCGGGCATTCTTAGCCCTTGTCGCAAGTAGTCGAGACGGGGCGATGGGGTCACATCTTTCGTGAGTCTCTGCTCGTGACCGCACTACCAACACACTAACGGTTTGGATATTTGATCCGAGGGGCCTCTGGCCTGATAGCACTAACCATCACGTGGGCATTGTATGGGCGTTCTGCGTCGTATGCATCAGCCGAAGCTTAATAGACGTTAGCGACTGAGCGGCGCACACCGGGTTGGACTGGTAAGCTCCTGCCTTTTTAAGGAGGTAGCTAGGTCTGCTCACCGGCCGCCCACACAACATGCAGGAGTTCCCGGGGCGATGGCCCATGACCCCTGAGGGCATAGGTTTAGTCCAGCGTGCTGACCTCTCTATTAAGCCTAGGTCGGGTTGCGGCATATTGTTTGGACGAGGCCGGGCATGACCTAGGAAAGTGTGTCCGACCGGAGTTAATCAAGCGTGGTGGGTAAGTTGGTGCACCCCTACAGGGAAGAAAACATCCATCGATAGCCTGTCCTACGGTAACGGACACTTGGAGTTGTATCCCAATCGATACAACTAGAACTGGTACTTGAGATGAGACATGGTTATGAGAAATGGACAGTATGGCTCTGGGATTGCTTTCTCGCAGGGAGTCGAGAAAGGATCTCTGGCCGAGGTTGATAACACTACTACTACTTTACTTTATGCTACTCTTATCTCTCCTGATGCTGCAAGACGCTTGAAGATGCTAATCTTCGATAGGCTAGGCTTTCCCCCTTCTCTTCTGGCATTCTGCAGTTCAGTCCACAAATACAGCTCATTTCATTGATACCGATGCATATGTAGTGTAGATCCTTGCTTGCGAGTACTTTGGATGAGTACTCACGGTTGCTTTGCTTCCCCTTTTCCCCTTTCTTCTTATTTCCGAATGTTGCAACCAGATGGTGGAGCCCAGGATCCAGACGACCCCACCGACGACTACTACTACCCCAAGGGTGCCTGCTACTATGTGGAGACCGCTGACGACCAGGAGTAGTTAGGAGGCTCCCAGGCAGGAGGCCTTGCCTTTTCGATCGATATTGCTTTTGTGCCAGCCTTCTTAAGGCAAACTAGTCTAACTTATGTCTGTACCTAGATATTATTGCTTCCGCCGACTCTTGTGTTTTCGAGCTTATGTATTCGAGCCCTCGAGGCCCCTGGCTTGTAATATAAAGCTTGTATTATTTTTATTTGTGTCTAGAGTTGTGTTGTGATATCTTCCCATGAGTCCTTGATCTTGATCGTACACATTTGCGTGTATGATTAGTGTACGATTGAATCGAGGGCGTCACAACTTATCCCATTGCAAGAAAGATCCATCTAGTAGGCCAAACCAAACTGATAACTCGAAGAGACTTGCAAAGATAACCAATCATATATAAAAGATTTTAGAGAAGAATCAAATATTGTTCATAGATAGACTTGATCATAAACCCACAATTCATCGGATCGCAACAAACACACCGCAAAAAGAGTTACATCGAATAGATCTCCAAGAAGATCGAGGAGAACTTTGTATTGAGATTCAAAGAGAGAGAAGAAGCCATCTAGCTAATAGCTATGGACCAGAAGGTCTAAAGTAAACTACTCACACATCATCGGAGGGGCCATGGAGTTGATGTAGAGGCCCTCCATGGTCGATGCCCCCTCCGGCAGAGCTCCGAAAAAGGTCCCAAGATGGGATCTCTTGGGTACAGAAGGTTGTGGCGGTGGAAATAGGGTTTCGTGGTGCTCCTGGAAGTTTTCGGGGTATATGAACATATATAGGCAGAAGAAGTAGGTCGGTGGAGCCACGAGGGGCCCACGATGGGGGAGGGCGCGCCCCCTGCCTCGTGGCCACCTCGTTTGTTGCTTGGCGTCTACTCTAAGTCCTCTAGATCACGTTTGTTCCAAAAATAACTCTCCCAAAGGTTTCATTCCATTTGGATTCCGTTTGATATTCCATTTCTGCGAAACACTGAAATAGGCAAAAAACAACAATTTGCACTGGGCCTTGGGTTAGTAGGTTAGTCCCAAAAATAATATAAAAGCATAAAATAAAGCCCATTAACATCCAAAATAGATAATATAATAGCATGGAACAATCAAAAATTATAGATACATTGGAGACGTATCACCCCCTCCCCTCCTCACTGACACTTCTCCGTCATATCTACTTTTCCAAACACTTTTGCCCTTGTTTTGGACTCTAACTTGCATGATTTGAATGGAACTAACCCAGACCGATGCTGTTTTCAGCAGAATTGCCAAGGTGTTATTTTTGTGCAGAAATAAAAGTTTTCGGAATGACCTGAAAATCAACAAAGAATTATTTTGGAATATGTAAAAAATACTGGAAGGAAGATCCACGTCAGGGGGGCCTCCACCTGTCCACGAGGGCGGGGTGCGCGCCCTACCCCCTAGGCACGCCCCTGCCTCATGGGCCCCCTGACGCTCCATCGACCTCAACCCTGAATCCATATATTCACTTTCGGGGAGAAAAAAACCAGGGAGAAGGATTCATCGCGTTTTATGATATGGAGCCACTGCCAAGCCCTAAACTCTCTCGGGAGGGCTGATCTGGAGTCTGTTCGAGGCTCCGGAGAGGGGAATCCATCGCCATCGTCATCATCAACCATCCTCCATCACCAATTTCATGATGCTCGCAGCCGTGCGTGAGTAATTCCAACGTAGGCTTGCTGGACAGTGATGGGTTGGATGAGATTTATCATGTAATCAAGTTAGTTTTGTTAGGGTTTGATCCCTAGTATCCACTATGTTCTGAGATTGATGTTGCTATGACTTTGCTATGCTTAATGCTTGTCACTAGGGCCCGGGTGCCGTGATTTCAGATCTGAACCTATTATGTTTTCATCAATATATGAGAGTTCTTGATCCTATCTTGTAAGTCTATAGTCACCTACTATGTGTCATGATCCGACAACCCCGAAGTGACAATAATCGGGACCACTCCCGGTGATGACCGTAGTTTGAGGAGTTCATGTATTCACTATGTGTTAATGCTTTGGTCCGGTACTCTATTAAAAGGAGGCCTTAATATCCCTTAGTTTCCAATAGGTCCCCGCTGCCACGGGAGGGTAGGACAAAAGATGTCATGCAAGTTTTTTTCCATAAGCACGTATGACTATATTCGGAATAAATGCCTACATTACATTGATGAACTGGAGATAGTTCTCTGTCACCCCAGGTTATGACTGTTACACGATGAACCGCATCTGGCATAATTTTCTATCACCGATCCATTTCCTACGAGCTTTCCATATATTGTTCTCCGCTTATTTACTTTTCTGTTGCTATTGTTGTCATCACTACAAAACACCAAAAATATTACTTTTGCTACCGTTACCTTTTACCACCGTTACCACTACTATCATGTTACTTTGCTACTAAACACTTTGCTGCAGATATTAAGTTTCCAGGTGTGGTTGAATTGACAACTCAGCTGCTAATACTTGAGAATATTCTTTGGCTCCCCTTGTGTCGAATCAATAAATTTGGGTTGAATACTCTACCCTCAAAAACTGTTGCGATCCCCTATACTTGTGGGTTATCAAGACTATTTTCTGGCACCGTTGCCGGGGAGCATAGCTCTATTCTTTGAGTCACTTGGGATTTATTTCTGCTTATCATTATGAAGAACTCGAAAGATCCAAGAACCAAGATTTATCCCTCAACTACGAGGGGAGGTAAGGAACTGCCATCTAGCTCTGCACTTGATTCACTTTCTGTTTTGAGTAAGCTTGCGACACCTAAACCTGCTTCTGCTATTAATTATGATATGTCGCATGTTATTGATGATGCCACTTCTGCTATGCATGATACTTATGATGAAACTACTTCTATGCTTGATGATACTGTGCCACTAGGTGAATTTCTTGATGAACAACTTGCTTGGGTTAGAGAGAATGAAATGACTGAAACCGATAATATTGATGAAAGTGATGATGAAGACTCTCCCCCTAGATATGAATTGCCTGTTGTTCCTGAAGGTTATGTTATGGATGAAGAAACTGCTAGAGACTTTCTTGCTTGCAATGATAGGAGTGATCTTAAGAAGCTTTTAGCTAAGCTGAAACAAAAACTTTGAATGCTAGAATGAAATATGATCCTGCTTATGCTACTTCACCTATCTTTGTTACTGATAAGGATTATGAATTCTCTGTCGACCCTAATATAATTACTTTGGTTGAATATGATCCTTTTTATGGCTACGAATCTGAAACTGTTGTGGCACATCTTACTAAATTAAATGATATAGCCACCTTGTTCACTAATGATGAGAAAACTCGCTACTATTATATCCTTAAGATATTTCCATTCTCATTAAAGGGTGATGCTAAGATATGGTTTAATTCTCTTGATCCTAGTTGTGTGTGTAGTCCCCAGGATATGATTTATTACTTCTCTGCTAAATATTTCCATGTTCATAAGAAACAAGCTGCTTTAAGGGAAATATATAATTTTGTGCAAATTGAAGAAGAGAGTCTCCCACAAGCTTGGGGGGAGGCTTCTCCAATTACTTAATGCTTTGCCTGATCATCCTCTTAAGAAAAATGAAATACTTGATATCTTTTATAATGGAGTAACCGATGCTTCTAGAGACCACCTGGATAGTTGTGCTGGTTGTGTTTTCGGGGAAAGAACACCAGATGAAGCTAAAATTTTATTGAATAATATGTTGACTAATGAAAAGAATTGGACACTTCCTGATCCAATTCCTGAACCAACTCCTAAGCCAACTCTAAAGAAAAGGGGTATTCTATTTCTCAGTCCTGAAGATATGCAAGAAGCAAAGAAATCTATGAAAAAAAAAGGTATTAAAGCTGAAGATGTTAAGAATTTACCTCCTATTGAAGAAATGCATGGTCTTAATTTACCGCTTGTTGAAGAAATACATGGTCTTGATAACCTAACACAGGTAATAAAGGTAAATTCTCTCTATAGATATGATAAAGCTGAAATCCCATTTACTAAGTTTGCTAGCCCATGCTTGGATGAGTTTGATGACTTTATGGTCAAACAAGAAAACTTAAATGCTTATTTTGGTAGAGAATTAAAACACAATGCTGATATGCTTGAACACTTGGGTGATTATATGGCTAATATTAAAGGTGAACTAAAACTTATTAGTAAACATGCTTCTATGGTCACCACTCAAGTAGAACAAGTACTTAAAGCTCAGAATGATTTGCTCAATGAATTAAATAGTAAGAAAATGATAATGCTGTTAGAGTTCTGACTAGAGGTGGTAAAATGACTCAGGAACCCTTGTATCCTGAGGGCCATCCTAAGAGAATTGAGCAAGATTCTCAGAGAAATAATATTGATGCACATAGTCCTTCTAAGAGGAAGAAAAAGAAAAATGATAGGACTTTGCATGCTTCTAGTGAACCTGTTGTTGAAACACCCGAGAATCCTAATGATATTTCTATTTCTGATGCTGAAACACAATCTGGTAATGACCATGAACCTAGTGATAATGTTAATAATGATGTTCATGTTGATGCTCAACCTAGTAATGACAATGAAGTAGAGATTGAACCTGCTGTTGATCTTGATAACCCACAATCAAAGAATCAACGTTATGATAAGAGATACTTTGTTGCTAGGAAGCACGGTAAAGAAAGAGAACCATGGGTTCAGAAACCCATGCTTTTTCCTCCTAAACCATCCAAGAAAAAGGATGATGAGGATTTTGAGTGCTTTGGTGAAATGATTAGACCTATCTTTTTGCGTATGCGTTTGACTGGTATGCTTAAAATGAATCCATATGCTAAATATATGAAAGATATTGTTACTAATAAAAGAAAGATACCGGAAGCTGAAATTTCCACCATGCTTGCTAATTATACTTTTAATGGTGGAATACCTAAGAAACTAGGAGATCCCGGAGTACCAACTATACCATGCTCCATTAAAAGAAACTATGTTAAAACTGCTTTATGTGATCTTGGAGCCGGTGTTAGTGTTATGCCTCTCTCTTTATATCGTAGACTTGATTTGAACAAGTTGACACCTACTGAAATATCTTTTCAAATGGCTGATAAATCAACTGATATACATGTCGGTATTTGTGAGGATGTGCCTATTGTGGTTGCAAACGTTACTATTTTAACGGACTTTGTTATTCTTGATATTCCCGAGGACGATAGTATGTCTATTATTTTTGGAAGACCCTTTTTGAATACTGCAGGGGCTGTTATTGATTGCAACAAAGGCAATGTCACTTTTCATGTTAATGGCAATGAGCATATGGTACACTTTCCGAGGAAACAACCTCAAGTCCACAGTATCAATTCTATTGGAAAATTTTCAACTATTACTATTGGAGGTTTTGAATTTCCTCTTCCTACTGTCAAGAAGAAATATGATATTCTTATTGTTGGGGATGTGCATATCCCCGTTGAAATAACCTAGTGTTATTCGAAAATTCTCCGGTTCCATGTTACTCGGAATGAGTTTGGTAACAAGACATGATCAACCTTGTTAGTGGATTCCTTTTGATGAGCATGAGATGGATGAATTTAGAAAATACAACTCTCTGTACCCTCTTTTTACTTTGTGTTATTTATATTAAATAAAGCAAAAATAGTAATTTCTGTCTGTTTTCTGAATTATCCATGCAATAAAAAATACCCCGAAAATAAAAGTTCTCCAAATGCCCTAAAAATTTAGATATGATTTTTTTCTAGAATATTTGAGAATATCTGGCACTTAGAACACAGCAGGGGGAGCAAGCACCTGGCCACGAGGGTCTAGGGCGCGCCCTACCCCCCTGGGCGCGCCCCCTGCCTCGTGGGCCCATGGTGGCTCCCCTCCACTTATTCCAGCTACCACATACTCCTTCTTCCTCCCATAAACATCACTAGCCAGCTCAAACCCGAGTCCAAGCTCATTTTGCTGCCATTTTCGATCTCCTTGCTCAAATCTCCATTCAAAAAATTGCTTTGGGGGATTGTTCCTTGGTATGTGACTCCTCCAATGGTCCAATTAGTTTTTGTTCTAGTGCTTTATTCATTGCATATTTTTGCTGCTTAGGTGACCCTGTTCTTGAGCTTGCATGTCAAATTTATATGGTCAAAAGTAGTTTTAATGCATGATATTGCCTCTAGGCACTTGTAGGAGTAGTTGCTATCAATTTTGTTGAGTTTGGTTCACTTTTATTTTGAAGTTACTAAAATTTCAGAAATTTTTCAGAGGAAGAAATATGTTTAGGAAAATGTATCAAGGTGGTCCTTCAAGGAAGCAAGGACCCAGGCTCGCAATACGCAATGCTGATGATGAACCACCGAGGGAAGCTCAGGTGCAGGCTTGTAAATGGCCGTCAGAGGACTTTATGTATCAAGCATGAATCAAGGAAGAATTTAACACGTATGTGCGTAATGCCGATCTTGAGAACTTTGAGGCAGATAAGTGCCGCCAATACCACTATCTCACTGATTCCTTTGTGAGGAGGTTTGAATTTTCATCATCACGCAATTCTCAAACTGTCCTATTTGATCTTTATGAAAATTCTTATACCATGGACTTAGAGGAGTTTAATACTGCTTGCAATCTTCCACAATGGGGCAGCACTAGTGAGCCTTGCAAATATGAGTTTAGAGATTTTCTTTCTAGTATAATTGTGGGGCAATCTTGAGATATAACACAAGCTACCATAGGGAGCATTCATTTTCCTGCTATACATTACTTTGCTCTCTTCATAGGTAGGTGCATAAATGGTAAGGATGAAGCATGTCACATGTGTGTCCCCGACCTCAATGTTCTCAGGAGTGCTGTATTAGGAGATAAACATTATAATCTAGGAGCCATTATTGCACATAGGTTGCATAATAATCATACTCATGGAGATTTCTTTGGTGGAATTTATGCAACCCGTCTAGCTAATTTTCTTGATATACCCATACGTGGGTATGATATTGAGTTGCCTCCTGTTTATTTAGATTATGAGGCCATGGTTCGTCATCAGTTTGTTGAGAGGAACGATCAGTTCCTCCAGTACCGACTAATCTTTGACAGATGACGCACCTATCACGTCGCTGTAACAGACTAACATCCCAAATTTTCGATTTGGAATTTTATACATAGGTCATCATTGCATATCATGTTTTATTGCATTTTGGCTTGATCCTCGAAATCCTAAGCAACTCAAGGACCCTCAGAGAGAGTTGGGGATTTCCCTGTCTTCATATTTGAGTTTTATCAAATATTGAAACAAGGATTTTTGGTTTTAATTATTTTTCTCTCCAAAAATATTTTATATTAAAATATATGAGAGGAGATAATACGACTTCTCCAAAATAAATGAAATATTGGTGGAAAAAGATTAAAATCAAATATTTGATTTTTATCCGGAGTTTATTGCTATTTTATTAGAATTAGAAAAATTGCATGATTTTCAAAGTTGCATTTTAGGGCCAAGAAAATGTTCATCTTGTTCTAAATATTTTATTTAGACGGTGAAAACTTGCTTTGGCATTTTTAGATTTTTATTTTATTTTCTAGGATTGTTTTGGTTTCGGCAAAATTATTTAAAAAAACGCGCAGCTCCCGACTGGGCCAAGGCCCAGCCGAGCCAGGCCGCCGGCCCAAGCCGCCCGCGCCTCGTCTCCGAGCTGGAGACTGCGAGCGCCACCACCATCGCTAGCGGAGCCAAGCCGGGACTCCTCCCGTGCCGCTTGCCCATTCCCCAAGCCGCCGCACCCCCTCCCCTTATAAGCCGTCGCACCCCCACCCTTGGACCCCGAGCTGCCCCGCGCCACCCGCCGCCGCAAGCCGCCCGCCCTGCCACCACTGCCCCGCGCTGCCACTTGCCGCCGCCGCCGCTCGCCGCCGCCTCGCCGCTGCCACTGCACCTTGCTGCCCCGCCGCGGAAGCCGCCGGAGCCAGAGGTATACGCCGCCGCCGCTGCCGGTTTTCTCTAGAAAACCGATCCAGTTTTTTTTGAAACCCTAGTTCGTTTTTTTAAATCGGTTCACCTGTTTTTCTCGGTTTAGTTCCTTTGCGGACGTTTGCCCGTACGTTCGTTTTAACGAACGGTGTTCACTCGTTACCCGCAGACAACGAGCGCTCATTCGTTAGCCTGTTTGTCAGTTTTCTTTTTTTGGATTTTCCATGATTATTTTCAATCGCGATTTCTGATCCGATTTTCGTTTTAGTTTATCTTTTCTCTCGTTTGTCGGAATCAGGGGATTCAAGCGCCTAGATCTTCATCTCGAAACCCTCTTTCCGTTTAACCAACTTGAACAAGCTTTTGCTACTGAAAAATTTCACCTTAGTCCAGATTAGTAAACGGATCTTGTTTCTTTCGCAGTTTGAGTTTCGTTGCTCCGTTTAATTCAATTCTTTTCGCAAACCGGAGTTCTTAAGTTGAACTTTCTAGTTAGATCTTCTTATTTGAGATTTACCCGTGTTTCTTTGCTTGATTGCTTATGTATGCTATTGTTTGTTTGCGATTGAACACCCGGAGTGCGAAGCGTGCTACTACGAGTCCCTAGGTTTTGCGGATCATCAGCAAGGCAAGTAACACTTTGATCATAGCTCTTTATCACCCAGTTTTATGCATTAGATCCAATCCTTAAACATTGCATGCTTAGGATGTGATTAACATGTGGGTTGGGAAGTAGTTGATGAGGTAGAACCTATTGCCCTGTTATATTCAAACCCTTGGGAGTTACTTCTACGTATTGCTTTTATTGCTATGCTATGCTCGTAGACATGGTTGGGTGAGTGAAATCCATGACAAATGTGAGATTGTTAATTAATGGTTCAACTTAAGGTGGCAACTTGAATACACATCTGGGTGGATTGTTTGTTGGGCACCTGGGGAATCCAGTGTTGTCCTAGGATATTCCGGAGTACCCGTGTGATAATCCTATGGTCTGCCACCCAGGCTCAAAGGGAACTGAGATATTTTCATGCTAGAAACTTTCGTGTGCAGCCACAAGCTCTTATGGGCTCTAGCATAGTTGAGTACGTTGCGTGAAGCTCCCGAAGAGGTGGATCAGCAGGTAGAGGGATGTAGGTTGGTATGGTCTGCCCGGAGTAAGGGGTTAATGCTTCTGAAAGACTGTGTCTCGGTCATCCGTTTCTCAAACACCTTGTAGTGCGAGAAATCCAACGGAGGAGATCGGGACTTGTGGGGAAAAGTGCGCAAACCTCCGCAGAGTGTATAAACTAATCATGGTTAGCCGTGTCCCCGGTTATGGACATCTTGAGTATCTAGTACTTGGAGTATCATAAGTATCTCATCACTCTAAACTAATATTGTTGGGATGATAATTACTTTAATTGGGATTGAGTTGGAGGAACCTTCTCAATGATGTTTCAACTACCATGATAGTTAAATAAAATATATTCCTTTGTTGTAGGAAAATATTGGCTTTTCGCAAAAACTATAACCATAGAGCTTTCCACCAGCCAAATTGCATGTAGTGATAGCATTACTCTGTTCTTGCTCTAATGTGTTACTTTGCCAGCATATTCCATGTGCTGACCCGTTTTCGGGCTGCAACGTATTATGTTGCAGACTTTTCAAACGGGGAGTAAGGTTCGTTAGGTCGTTGCTGTGCAGCTTAGCTATGCCGTTGGAGTTGATGGACTCACTTTATCATCCAAGCCTTCCACTGTTATCGTATTAGATGGCCTTAAGCCATATTTATTGTATTAAGTTCTCTTTTGAGACATTCGATGTAATAAGTGTGTGATTGCTACTCTGTTATAAATCCTCGAGTACTGTGTGTGTCAGCATTACCGATCCAGGGATGACACTGAAGCACAGAGACTTGACCGTTTGAGGTCGGGTCGCTACAAGATGGTATCCGAGCACACGCTGAGTGTAGGACACGACCACTAAGCTAAAGCCCTAGATCACTATTCTCTTCTCATTTCTGACTCCTCTCCATTTTCTACTCTTTAGGATGGCGGACGCAAGGAACAAGTGTGCACAACCAGATGAAGAAGCACCTTTTGGACGACACTTGAAGGAAGTCACTAGGTACCTGAACATTGGAATACCAAGCTTCACCGGGACTTACAACGCCACTTTACCAGAAGAGGAGTGATGGATGATTCAAGTTCAAGTTCCAGGAAGGACATTCACGCCAGTCACTAAGCCCATAGAGTTTTCCTTCGATGCACCAACCTGGAGTCTAGGAAAGAGTATGGCAGCTCGCATCACCATGGGACGCATTGGAGAAGTTTACCATAAGGAGCTTAAGGATACTATCTACCAGATTTGTGGGCGCCAAGAGGAGCAATGGGAGATAATCAGCACCAGGAAGGATAGATCAATTGCAGCTTTCATCCAGGAGTTAAACCAACACATTCGTCGTCAGGAGAACCAGATGTGCGCAGGAATGATAGACCTGAAGAAGGCAATGACTAGGATCACGGAATTGGAGGAAGAACTTAAAGCTACACGCGAAGATTATGAGGAGGAAATCATCGTACTAGTGGAGAAGAATGACGATCTGGAAAGGAAGCTAGGAGTATTTCTGGGAGACCCCGCACCAGGAGGAGAAGATGAAGAACCCAAGGAGATTCGCCTGGAGGACTACATTATCACCGAGGACACCGACTTGGACCCTGACAATAGCGATGATGACTATGAAGACGAACCTGGAGCAGACATCATGGAGTCTTCAACCAAAGAATATTTTTAGTAGACCACCACATCAGTAGTAGTATTCCACCATGTATATAGTATAGTCCGAGCACTTTTGTAACGATAGTTAGATCGATTGTATGCCCTTGCTTAGTTGATTGAGTGAAATGTTTGTGTTTGTCTCATGTGCATATGGGTAGTGTTTTCTCATTAGACCTCATTCTATTCTAATATCTCCCCTCTAAACCCATCAGATGCCTCCGAGACGTGACCCCAGATTTACTTTCCCATCGGAGCTCACACAGTTGATCCAGCAGCAGAATACCCTGATGCAGTTGTTAGTTCAGAACCAAGGCAACAACAATAAGAACAACAACAATCCACCGCCACCACCACCAGTTGATAACTTAGCCCGCTTTCTGAGGTTGCAGCCGCTGGTGTTTTCCAGTAGCACGGGGCCTATATCGAAGAGACCATATCGGATGCCCGCAAATGATCTGGAGGAGATTAAGAAATAGATCAAGGAGTTATTGGATAAAGGTTACATTCGATGGAGCTCATCACCATGGGGAGCCCCAGTGCTTTTGGTCGAGAAGAAGGATAAGTCTCTAAGAATGGTTGTTGATTATCGAGCGTTAAATGAGGTGACGATCAAGAACAAATAACCACTGCCGATGATCAATGATTTGTTCGACCAGCTGCAAGGAGCTAAGGTGTTTTCAAAGATCGATTCGCGATCTGGATATCACCAGCTGAAGATACGAGAGAAGGACATACCAAAGACAGCATTCACCACACGGTACGGGTTGTATGAATATACGGTCATGTCGTTTGGACTGACTAACGGCCCTGCCTACTTCATGATCATGATGAACAAAGTGTTCATGGAATATTTGGATAAGTTCGTTGTGGTGTTCATTGATGATATAATGGTATACTCGAAGAACGAGGAGGAGCACGAAGAGCTTTTATGTTTAGTTCTCGAGAAACTCAAGGAACATCATTTGTATGCCAAGTTCAGCAAATGCGAGTTTTGGCTGAAGGAAGTTGTATTCCTTGGACATGTTATATCAGGAGAAGGTGTGGCAGTAGATCCTACCAAGGTTCAATCAGTCACTAAATGGTTGGCACCCACTTCAGTTAGCGAGATCTGCAGTTTCCTTGGACTCGCAGGATACTATCGGAGATTCATTGAGAATTTTTCCAAAATTGCAAAGCCAATGATGGAGTTATTGAAGAAGGATACCAAATTTAAATGAACAAAAGAATGTGAAGCGAGTTTTCAGGAGTTAAAGAAACATTTGACTACAGCCCCAGTGCTGATTCTGCCGGATATACGTAAGGAGTTTCTAGTGTATTGCGATGCCTCTCGCCTAGGACTTGGAGGTGTGCTTACGCAGGGCGGAAGAGTTGTTTCATATGCCTCACGACAACTGAAACCGCACGAGTTGAATTATGCCACGCATGATTTGGAGTTGGCTGCTGATACGTCTCCAACGTATCTATAATTTTTGATTGCTCGATGCTATATTATCTACTGTTTTGGATGTTCATGGGCTTTATTATACACTTTTATATCATTTTTGGGACTAACCTATTAACCCAGAGCCCAGTGCCAGTTTCTGTTTTTACCTTGTTTTAGAGTATCGCAGAAAAGGAAAATCAAACAGAGTCCAATTGACCTGAAACTTCACGGAACTTATTTTTGGAAGGAAAGGAACCTGATGGACTTGGAGTGCACGTCAGGAAAGAAACGAGGGAGCCACGAGGTAGGGGGGCGCGCCCACCCCCCTAGGGCGTGCCCTCCACCCTCGTGGGCCCCTCGTGGCTCCCCTGATGTACTTCTTCCGCCTATATATCTCCATATACCCTAAAAACATCCGGGAGCACAATAGATCGGGAGTTCCGCTGCCAGAAGCCTCCATAACCACCGAAAGCCAATCTAGACCCATTCCGGCACCCTGCCGGAGGGGGCAATCCCTCTCCGGTGGCCATATTCATCATCCTGGTGCTCTCCATGACGAGGAGGGAGTAGTTCTCCCTCGGGGCTGAGGGTATGTACCAGTAGCTATGTGTTTGATCTCTCTCTCTCTCTCTCTCTCTCTCTCTCTCGTGTTCTTGAGGTGACACGATCTTGATGTATCGCGAGCTTTGCTATTATATTTGGATCCTATGATGTTTCTTCCCCATCTACTCTCTTGTAATGGATTGAGTTTTCCCCTTGAAGTAATCTTATCGGATTGAGTCTTTAAAGATTTGTGAACACTTGATGTATGTCTTGCCGTGCGTATCTGTGGTGACAATGGGATATCACGTGATTAACTTGATGTATGTTTTGGTGATCAACTTGCGGGTTCCGCCCATGAACCTATGCATAGGGGTTAGCACACGTTTTCGTCGTGATTCTCCAGTAGAAACTTTGGGGCACTCCTTGAGGTTCTATGTGTTGGTTGAATAGATGAATCTGAGATTGTGTGACGCATATCGTATAATCATACCCATGGATACTTGAGGTGACATTGGAGTATCTAGGTGACATTAGGGTTTTGGTTGATTTGTGTCTTAAGGTGTTATTCTAGTACGAATTCTAGGGCTGTTTGTGACACTTATAGGAATAGCCCAACAGATTGATTGGAAAGAATAACTTTGAGGTGGTTTCGTACCCTACCATAATATATTCGTTTGTTCTCCGCTATTAGTGACTTTGGAGTGACTCTTTGTTGCATCTTGAGGGATAGTTCTGTGATCCAATTATGTTAGTATTGTTGAGGGAACTTGCACTAGCGAAAGTATGAACCCTAGGCCTTGTTTCAACGCATTGCAATACTGTTTACGCTCACTTTTATCATTAGTTATCTTGCTGTTTTTATAATTTCAGATTACAAATACCCATATCTACCATCCATATACCACCTATATCACCATCTCTTCGCCGAACTAGTCAACCTATACAATTTACCATTGTATTGGGTGTGTTGGGGACACAAGAGACTCTTTGTTATTTGGTTGCAGGGTTGCTTGAGAGAGACCATCTTCATCCTACGCCTCCTACGGATTGATAAACCTTAGGTCATACACTTGAGGGAAATTTGCTACTGTCCTACAAACCTCTGCACTTGGAGGCCCAACAACGTCTACCCGAAGAAGGTTTTGTAGTAGACATCAAGCTCTTTTTTGGCGCCGTTGCTGGGGTGGTGATTTCTTGAAGGTATATCTTTAGATCTTGCAATCGAGTCTTTTAGTTTCTTATTTTCTCACTACTTTAGTTTACAAAAGAAAACTATAAGAAAATGGATTGAGTTTGTCTCATACGCTTCACTTTTTTAATATCTTTCGTAAGTATGATGGAAAGGAAAATTGTGCTCAATTTCTAGAAGAAGAAATCTATAAAATGTTTGGCACTAAATCTTTGAATGATGAGCATGATTGCAATGTTGTTAGTACGAATTTGTTGAATATCCATGATACTAATGATGATTGCAGTAGTTATGATTTCTCCTATAAACATGTCAATTTTTCTGGAGTACATTGGGTTTGTACGAACACACCAAATAGGGAAGATAGATATTGCAAGAGGCATAAGTACTTAGAAACAAAATTGTTGCAAGAAAGGCTAGATGAATGTGCTGAAAATTTAAATTATATTGGCCATACTTGTGAGCTTTGTACTGAACATGATCATTTCAATACCCAATGTAAATTGTTTCATGATCGTATTGTGTACAAAAAATGTGATGACTTGATTTCCCTTGCACATCATAATGAACTTAGTTTGCTTATGAGTTACGAAGAAATGAAACGTATAACTAATTATCTTCCAGAATTTGCCCGTTATAAACTTCTTGTATTTGATCTAGAAGAAATTTATATGTATTGTGCGGTGAATTGTATTGAAAACCCTTATATTACCAATTACATAAAGAAAACAAAAAAAAATAGAAGATGAAGAGAATACTAATGAAAGGGAAGAGGCTTCCCAATACCCTCCTATTATTTCTTATGATGAATCAGGTAACGAGGAGGAGCCTCCTATTCAACCAATCTCATTAATAAGGAGCTCCAAAAAGAGGATTGAACCCACACATGATGTGGTGAAGAAGAAGAAAAGAAAAAGGAAGAGAGGTAAAAGGATATCTCTCTCAAATAATACTGCTCCTATTACTATTGTGCCTCATGAAAATATAATTGTGGAAGATAATGATACTTCTTATGATCTTGAAAATCTTTTTGGCACTTTCTTGGAAGAATATGATAATTGCTATACTATTGGTGCTATCCATACTATTAATGATGAGAGTGACTATGCTTATAATATGAAAAGGCCCAAGCTTGGGGATGCTATGTTTGATGAAGATGATGTTTTTGAGAATATATTTGCTGCAATTAATGTTTGTCCCAAGCTTGGGGATGCTACGTTTAATGAAGATGATATTTTTAGTCTCCCAAGTTTTGATATGCAAATTTATAATGATGATAGCAAGCCTCCTACTTATGATGATTATTGTGATGATACTTATGCTATAAAAAGTAGTGATTATATTTATAAAACTTGTCATGATTATGGTTACTCCTTCTCTGAACATTACTCTTTGAATGTGGAAACAATTTATAGTATTCGAGTCTCTTATGATACTCCCACTATCCCGAATAAGAAGAATTTTGCTTATGTGGAGAGTAGTAAAAATTCTATGCTTGTAGATCATGAAAATAATGCTTTAGGTGCTGGTTATATTGTTGAATTCATTCATGATGCTACTGAAAATTATTATGAGGGGGGAATATATGCTTGTAGGAATTGCAATAATATTAAGTTTCCTCTCTATGTGCTTAAAGTTTTAAAGTTATGCTTGTTTTGCCTTCCTATGCTAGTTGATTATTGCTCCCATAAGTTGTTTGCTCACAAAATCCCTATGCATAGGAAGTGGGTTAGACTTAAATTTGCTAGTCATATTCATCATGATGCTCTCTTTATGTTTCAATTCTTACCTTTGTGAGCATCATTGAAATCATCATGCCTAGCTAGGGGCGTTAAACGATAGCGATTGTTGGGAGGCAACCCAACTTTATTTTTGTTCCTTGCTTTTTGCTCCTGTTTAGCAATAACTAATTTATCTAGCCTCTGCTATGATTGAGTTTTTTATATTTTAATTAGTGTTTGTGCCAAGTAGAACCTTTGGGAAGACTAGGGGGAAGTCTTGTTGATCATGCTGTAAAAAAACAGAAACTTTAGCGCTCACGAGAATTGCTACCATTTTTATTAGGAGATTGCTATTTAGTTAATTCTTTTTGAAGATGATTAATAGATAAATTCCTCAGGTCCAGCAATTTATTTGAGAATTTTATGAGTCCAGAAGTATATGTTTGATCCAGATTACTATAGACTGTTCTATTTTTGACAGATTCTGTTTTCTGTGTGTTGTTTGCTTATTTTGATGAATCTATGAGTAGTATCGGAGGGTATGAACCATAGAGAAGTTGGAATACAGTAGATATAACACCAATATAAATAAAGAATTAGTTCATTACAGTACCTTGAAGTGGTGATTTATTTTCTTATACTAACGGAGCTTACGAGTTTTCTGTTAAGTTTTGTGTTGTGAAGTTTTCAAGTTTTGGATAAAGATTCGATGGACTATGGAATAAGGATGTAACATCCCAAATTTTCAATTTGGAATGTTATACATTAGATCATCTATGCATATCATATTTTAATTTTTGCATTTTGGTAGATCCTAGAAATTCTACGCAGCTCAAGGACCCACGGAGAGAGTCGGGGATTTCGTTATTTTCATATTTGAGTTTTCTCAAATTTTGACAATAGGATCATTTGATTTTGTTATTTTATCGTCAATTATTTCTATTACAAAAATATGAGAGAGGGAATAAAATGACTTTCCCAAAATAAAGAAATATTGAGGATTTAATAATAAAATCAAATAATATTTTATTTCAGAGTTTTTCGTTATTTTATTTGAATTTAGGAAAAATGTGCATTTTTCAAAATTGCATTTAGGCCCCAAATAAATGTTCACCTTGTGCGGCTTGATTTTAGAAGCCCGGGAAAATTTATTTCGGGATTTTTGGAGCCTGTTTAGTATTTCTTTTTAGTTTTCTTCTGCACGTAATCATTTAAAAAAACCGACCTAGGGGCCGTGTCCGACCCGGACTCCCGGCCCGCTAGGCTTTATAAGCCGGGGGGAGCCCAGCCAGCCTCAGCCCACGCCCCCTGGACCCTAGCCAGCGCCGCCCCGCCGCCACCAACGCCCGCCGCCGCCGCCTCACGCCGCCCGAGGTGTGCCTCGGTATCCACGCCGGTTTATTTTTTTATTTTTTTTTCAAAAAACCGTCCATTTTTCTGTTGTTTTTTTAGATTCGGTTTTTTTAATAGATCGGTTTTTCCGATTTATTTATTTAGCGAGCGTCCGTCCGTTCGTTCGTTCTAGTGAACGTTCGTCGTTTTTCTTTTTCTCGGATTTAATCCGCGATTTTTCGGATCGCGATTCCTGATCCGATTTTCTTTTTAGTATAACTTTTCGCTCGTTTATCGGAATCAGGCGATTCAAGCGCCTGGAGTTTCGCCTCGAAACCCTCTATCCGTTTAACCAACTTAAACAAGTTTTTGCTACTGTAAAATTTGCCTTAGATCCAGATTAGTAGAATGAAGTTGTTTTCTTTCGCCATTTGACTTTCGTTGCTTCGTTCGATTTGATTCTTTTTGCAAACCGGAGTTCTTAAGTTGAACCTTCTGGTTAGATCTCTTATTTGACTTTTACCTGTGCATTAGATGAGTATTTATTGTATGCTTGTTTGTTTGTCTGCGATAGAATACCCGGAGTGCGCCGCATGTTACTTCGAATCGCTAGGTTTCCCGGATCATCAGCAAGGCAAGTAACACTTTGATCATACCTTTCCTACTACCCAGTTTTATTGCATTAGATCAATCCTCACACATTGCATGATTAGGATCTAATTAAATTGTGGGATGAGAAGTAGTTGAGGTAGTACCTATTACCTGTTCACTTACAAACCTTTGGGAGTTACTTCTACATTTGCTTATTATGCCATGCTATGCTAGTAGACGTGGATTGGGTGAGTGATATCCATGACAGATGCGAGTTTGTTAATTAATGGTTTATCTAAGGTGGCAACTTAAACACACATCTGGGTGGATTGAGGCACCTGGGTAATCCAGGACTTGCCTGTTTTCTTTTGGACCGCCACCCAGGCTCAAAGGGATCATGAGACTATTCATACTAGAAACTTCCGTGTGCAGCCACAAGCTATTATGGGCTCTAGCATAGTTGATTAAGTCGTGCGAACTCTTACAGGGTAGACTAGCAGATGTAGGGGAAAGTAGGTGTAACGGTCTATCCATCGTAAGGTGCTAGCACTTCTGAAAGACTATGTCTCAGTCATCCATCTTCTCAAACACCATGTAGTGCGAGAAACCAAACGGAGGCGATCGAGTCTTGTGGGGAAAAGTGCGCAAACCTCTGCAGAGTGTAATAAACTAATCATGGTTAGCCGTGTCCCCGGTTATGGACAATCTTGAGTATCTAGTACTTGGATTATCATGTGAATCTCAACATGTTACCCTAAATTAATTTTGTTGGGATTTATTAATGATATTTTTAATTGGGATTGAGAATGCTGTCAACCATTCTCAATGTTTAACAACTACCATGATAGTTAAATAAATGTATTCCTTTGTAGTAGGGAAAAATTGGCTTTACGCAAAACTATAACCGTAGAGCTTTCCACCAGCCAAGTATGCATATAGTATAGTTGTTTCATTTCATTACTCTCTATGTGCTACCTTGCCAGCATATTCCATGTGCTGGCCCGTTTCGGGCTGCAACGTTAATGTTGCAGACTTTTCAGACGATGATTAAGGAGTTTTTAGGTCGTGGTTCTATACTCAGTGATGCCGTTGGAGTTGATGGACTCACTTATCTTCCAAGCCTTCCGCTGTTATCGTTATTAGATGGCCTTAAGCCATATTTATTGTAATAAGTTCTCTCTTGAGACACTCGATGTAATAAGTGTGTGATTGCTACTCTGTTATAAATCCTCCGAGTACTATGTGGTGTCAGCATTACTGATCCAGGGATGACACCGGAGCACAGAGATCAGACTGTTTGAGGTCTGGTCGCTACAAAGGAGTGGCAAGAGCCTAAGCTTGGGGATGCCCAAAGCACCCCAAGGAAATATTCTAGGACAACCAAGATCCTAAGCTTGGGGATGCCCCGGAAGGCATCCCCTCTTTCGTCTTCGTTCATCGGTAACTTTACTTGGAGCTATATTTTTATTCGCCACATGATATGTGTTTTTCTTGGAGCGTCATTTTATTTCATTATGTTTTGCTTGATGTTTGAATAAAATACCAAGATCTGAAAATCTTAAATGTTAGAGAGTCTTCACATAGTTGCGCAATTATTCGACTACTCATTGATCTCCACTTATATCTTTTGGAGTAGTTTGTCATTTGCTCTAGTGCTTCACTTATATCTTTTTAGAGCACGGTGGTGGTTTTATTTTATAGAAATAGATGAACTCTCATGCGTCATTATATTATTTTGAGAGTCTTAATAGCATGGTAATTTGCTTAAAATCCTAATATGCTAGGTATTCAAGAATAATAAAATTCTCTTATGAGTGTGTTGAATACTATGAGAAGTTTGATACTTGATAATTGTTTTGAGATATGGAGGTAATAATATCAAAGTCGTGCTAGTTGAGTACTTGTGAAACTGAGAAATGCTTGTGTTGAAGTTTGCAAGTCCCGTAGCATGCACGCATGGTAAACGTTATGTAACAAATTTGAAACATGAGGTGTTATTTGATTGTCCTCCTTATGAGTGGCGGTCGGGGACGAGCGATGGTCTTTTCCTACCAATCTATCCCCCTAGTAGCATGCGCGTAGTACCGAGGTTTTTGATGACTTGTAGATTTTTTCAATAAGTATGTGAGTTATTTATGACTAATGTTGAGTCCATGGACTATACGCTCTTTCACCCTTCCATCCTTGCTAGCCTCTTCGGTACCATGTATTGCCCTTTCTCACATTGAGAGTTGGCGCAAACTTCGCCGGTGCATCCAAACCCCGTGATATGATACGCTCTTTGGCACATAAACCTCCTTATATCTCCCTCAAAACAGCCACCATACTTACCTATTATGGCATTTCCATAGCCATTCCGAGATATATTGCCATGCAACTTTGCACCATTCCGTTTATCATGACACATTCATCATTGTCATATTGCTTAGCATGATCATGTATTTGACATAGTATTTGTGGCAAATCCACCGTTCATAATTCTTTCATACATGTCATTCTTGGTCCATTGCATATCCCGGTACACCGCCGGAGGCATTCATATAGAGTCATACTTTGTTCTAGTATCGAGTTGTAATCATTGAGTTGTAAATAAATAGAAGTGTGATGATCATCATTTTCTAGAGCATTGTCCCAAGTGAGGAATAAAAAAAGAGGGAGAGAAAGGCCATAAAAAAGGAGAAGGCCCAAAAAAAGGGAAAAAGGAGAAAGGCCATAAAAAAGAGAAGGCCAAAAAAATAAATAGAAAAAATGAGAGAAAAAGAGAGAAGGGACAATGCTACTATCCTTTGCCACACTTGTGCTTCAAAGTAGCACCATAATCTTCATAATAGAGAGTCTCTTGTTTTGTCACTTTCATATACTAGTGGGAAATTTTCATTATATAACTTGGCTTGTATATTCCAACAATGGGCCTCCTCAAGTGCCCTAGGTCTTCGTGAGCAAGCAAGTTGGATGCACACCCACTTAGTTTCTTTTGTTGAGCTTTCATATATTTATAGCTCTAGTGTGTCCGTTGCATGGCAATCCCTACTCCTTGCATTAACATCAATCGATGGGCATCTCCATAGCCCATTGATTAGCCTCGTTGATGTGAGACTTTCCCCTTTTTGTCTTCTCCAAATAACCCCCTCATTATTCTATTTCTCCCATAGTGCTATATCCATGGCTCGCGCTCATGTATTGCGTGAAAGTTTATAGGTTTGAGATTACTAAAGTATGAAACAATTGCTTGGCTTGTCATCGGGGTTGTGCATGATGAGAGCATTCTTGTGTGATGAAAATGGAGCATGACTAAACTATACGATTTTGTAGGGATGAACTTCCTTTGGCCATGTTATTTTGAGAGGACATAATTGCTTTTTTAGTATGCTTGAAGTATTATTATTTTTATGTTAATATGAACTTTTATCTTGAATCTTTAGGATCTGAATATTCATGCCACAATTAAGAAGAATTACATTGAAATTATGCCAAGTAGCACTCCACATCAAAAATTCTGTTTTTATCATTTACCTACTCGAGGACGAGCAGGAATTAAGCTTGGGGATGCTGATACGTCTCCAACGTATCTATAATTTGTGATTGCTCCATGCTATATTATCTACTGTTTTGGATGTTTATGGGCTTTATTATACACTTTTATATCATTTTTTGGACTAACCTATTAACCCAGAGCCGAGTGCCAGTTTCTGTTTTTACCTTATTTTAGAGTATCGCAGAAAAGGAAAATCAAACGGAGTCCAATTGACCTGAAACTTCACGGAACTTATTTTTGGAAGGAAAGCAACCTGATGGACTTGGAGTGCACGTCAGGAAAGAAATGAGGGAGCCACGAGGTATGGGCGTGCCCACCCCCCTAGGGCGCACCATCCACCCTCGTGGGCCCCTCGTGGCTCCCCTGACGTACTTCTTCCGCCTATATATCGCCATATACCTAAAAACATCCGGGAGCACAATAGATCGGGATTTCCGCCGCCAGAAGCCTCCGTAGCCACCGAAAGCCAATCTAGACCCATTCCGGCACCATGCTGGCGGGGGAAATCCCTCTCCGATGGCCATCTTCATCATCCCGGTGCTCTCCGTGACGAGGAGGGAGTAGTTCTCCCTCGGGGCTGAGGGTATGTACCAGTAGCTATGTGTTTGCTCTCTCTCTCTCTCTCTCTCTCGTGTTCTTGAGGTGATACGATCTTGATGTATCGCAAGCTTTGCTATTATATTTGGATCATATGATGTTTCTTCCCCCCCTCTACTCTCTTGTAATGGATTGAGTTTTCCCCTTGAAGTAATCTTATCGGATTGAGTCTTTAAAGATTTGAGAACAGTTGATGTATGTCTTGCCGTGCGTATCTGTGGTGACAATGGGATATCACGTGATTAACTTGATGTATGTTTTGGTGATCAACTTGCGGGTTCCGCCCATGAACCTATGCATAGGGGTTGGCACACGTTTTCGTCATGATTCTCCGGTAGAAACTTCGGGGCACTCTTTGAGGTTCTATGTGTTGGTTGAATAGATGAATCTGAGATTGTGTGACGCATATCGTATAATCATACTCACGGATACTTGAGGTGACATTGGAGTATCTAGGTGACATTAGGGTTTTGGTTGATTTGTGTCTTAAGGTGTTATTCTAGTACGAACTCTAGGGCTATTTGTGACACTTACAGGAATAGCCCAACGGATTGATTGGAAAGAATAACTTTGAGGTGGTTTCATACCCTACCATAATCTCTTCGTTTGTTCTCTGCTATTAGTGACTTTGGAGTGACTCTTTGTTGCATGTTGAGGGATAGTCATGTGATCCAATTATGTTAGTATTGTTGAGGGAACTTGCACTAGCGAAAGTATGAACCCTAGGCCTTGTTTCAACACATTGCAATACCGTTTACGCTCACTTTTATCATTAGTTACCTTGCTGTTTTTATAATTTCAGATTACAAATACCCATATCTACCATCCATATACCACTTGTATCACCATCTCTTCGCCGAACTAGTGCACCTATACAATTTACCATTGTATTGGGTGTGTTGGGGACACAGGAGACTCTTTGTTATTTGGTTTCAGGGTTGCTTGAGAGAGACCATCTTCATCCTACGCCTCCTACGGATTGATAAACCTTAGGTCATCCTCTTGGGGGAAATTTGCTACTGTCCTACAAACCTCTGCACTTGGAGGCCCAACAAGGTCAACAAGATGAAGGTTGTGTAGTAGACATCAACTGCCGTAGTGCATGCGTTGAAGACCTGGAGGCATTACCTTATTGGAAATCCTTGTGATCTGTACACGGATCATAAGAGTTTAAGTACATTTTCACATAGAAGGAGTTTATAAAGGATTATGTAATGAAGCTTCACTATCATCCAGGCAAGGCCAATGTTGTAGCAGACGCCTTGAGTCGGAAGAGTTATGCTAATACCCTAGTGAGAATGGGATTGCCAAAGGAGTTAGCAGAGGAACTCAAGTAACTTCGATTGGAGATTGTTCCTAGAGGTTTTGTTGCAACAATGGAGGTTCAGTCTACATTGTTAGGAAAGATTCGGGAAGCTAAGAAGGATGACAAAGAGATTGCCGAGATAAAAGAGAGAATGAGCAAAGGAAAGGCCAAGGGTTTTTGTGAGGATGAGCACGACACCTTATGGTTCGAGGACCGTGTTTATGTGCCCAATAACACAGAGATCAGGAAGTTAATACTTCAGGAGGCTCATGACTCACCATAATCGATACACCCCGGAAACACCAAGATGTATTTGGATTTGAAGGAATGTTTCTGGTGGACTGGTATGAAGAAGGATATTGCCGAGTATGTAACAGTATGTAATGTATGTCAGAGAGTGAAGGCTGAGCACCAAAAGCCAGCAGGATTGTTACAGCCTATGCCGATACCCGAATGGAAGTGGGATAAACTTGGCATGGATTTTATCACCGGATTGCCTAGGACCAAATCAGGATATGATTCTATATGGGTCGTAGTTGACCGCTTGACCAAAGTAGCTCACTTTATCCCAGTGAAAACCACCTATACGAGTGCAAAGTTGGCCAAGATATATATGACCAGGATCGTATGTGTGCATGGAGTTCCGAGGACCATCATATCAGATAGAGGGACACAGTTTACTTCAAAGTTTTGGCATCAGCTGCACCAAACTTTGGGGACAAGGTTGGAGTTCAGTACAGCTTTTCACCCGCACACAGATGGACAGACCGAGAGAGTCAACCAGATTCTGGAGGATATGTTGAGAGCCTGTGCGCTAGATTATGGATCTAGTTGGGATGACAATTTGCCCTACGCGGAGTTCTCATACGACAATAGCTACCAAGCCAGTTTAAAGATGGCACCGTTCGAAGCCCTATATGGACGAAGGTGCAGAACACCGTTGATGTGGGATGAAGTCAGAGACCGACAGTTGTTTGGACCAGATTTGATCAAAGAGTCTGAAGAGAAAGTTAAGTTGATCCGAGATAGACTGAAGATAGCTCAGTCCAGGCAGAAGAGTTATGCAGATTTGAAATGCAAGGAAATAACCTATGAAATTGGAGATAGAGCATATCTGCGAGTGTCACCCCTGTGAGGAGTGAAATGTTTTGGAGTTAAGGGAAACTTAGCCCCGAGATTTGTAGGACCGTATCGAATTTTGGAACATATGGGAGAAGTTGCCTACAAGTTGGAGTTACCTGAAGGACTGTCAGGAGTTCATGATGTATTTCATGTTTCACAGCTGAAGAAGTGTCATGCTGAGATGGCCGGCATACCGTTAAGAGATACAGTACCCTTGGAGGCGATTCAGTTGGACAGTGATTTGACCTACGAGGAGAAGCCAGTCAGGATTCTCGAATTTGCCAGCCGAGTCACCCACAGCAAGGTTATCAAGTTTTGCAAAGTTCAGTGGAGCCACCATACCGAGGATGAAGCCACCTGGGAACGAGAGGATGATCTTCACAAAGACCACCCACACCTATTCTCTAGCCAACCCGAATCTCGAGGGCGAGATTCATCTTAAGGTGGGTAGGTTTGTAACATCCCAAATTTCCATTTGGAATGTTATACATAGGTCATCATTGCATATCATATTTTATTGCATTTTGGCTTGATCCTCGAAATCCTAAGCAACTCAAGGACCCTCGAAGAGAGTTGGGGATTTCCCTGTCTTCATATTTGAGTTTTATCAAATATTGAAACGAGGATTTTAGTTTTAATTATTTTTCTCTCTGAAAATATTTCTTATTAAAATATATGAGAGGAGATAATACGACTCCTCCAAAATAAATGAAATATTGGTGGAAAAAGATTAAAATCAAATATTTGATTTTTATCCGGAGTTTATTGCTATTTTATTTGAATTAGAACAATTGCATGTTTTTCAAATTTGCATTTTAGGACCAAGAAAATGTTCATCTTGTTCTCAATATTTTATTTAGACGGTGAAAATTTGTGTTGGCATTTTTAGATTTTTATTTTATTTTCTAGGATTGTTTTGGTTTCGGCAAAATTATTTAAAAAACGCGCAACGCCCGACTGGGCCAAGGCCCAGCCGAGCGAGGCCGCCTACCCAAGCCGCCCGCGCCTCGTCTCCGAGCTGGAGACCGCGAGTGCCACCGCAGCCGCTAGTGGAGCCAGGCCGGGACTCCTCCCACGCCGCTAGTGGAGCCAGGCCGGGACTCCTCCCACGCCGCTTGCCCCTTCCCCAAGCCGCCGCACCCCCTCCCCTTATAAGCCGCCGCACACCCCCTTGGACCCCGAGCCTCCCCGCACCACCCGCCGCCGCAAGCCGCCCGCCCTGGGGCCGCTGCCCCGCGCCACCGCTTGCCGCCGCTTGCCGCCGCCGCTGCTGCCGCACGCCGCCTCGCCGATGTCATTGCACCTCGCTGCCCCGCCGCGGAAACCGCCGGAGCCGGAGGTATACGCTGCCGCCGCCGTCGGTTTTCTCTAGAAAACCGATCCGGTTTTTTTATAAACCCTAGTTTGTTTTTTTAATCGGTTCGCCGGTTTTTCTCGGTTTAGTTCCTTTGCGGACGTTTGCCCGTACGTTCGTTTTAACGAATGGTGTTCACTCGTTAGCCGCAGACAACGAACGCTCGTTCGTTAGCCTGTTCGTTAGTTTTCTTTTTTTGGATTTTTCCGCGATTATTTTCAATCGCGATTTGTGATCCAATTTTCGTTTTAGTTTATCTTTTCGCTCGTTTGTCGGAATCAAGCGATTCAAGCGCCTAGATCTTCGTCTCGAAACCCTCTTTCCGTTTAACCAACTTGAACAAGCTTTTGCTACTGAAAAATTTGACCTTAGTCTAGATTAGTAAACGGAGCTTGTTTCTTTCGCAGTTTGAGTTTTGTTGCTCCGTTTGATTTGATTCTTTTCGCAAACCAGAGTTCTTAAGTTGAAGTTTCTAGTTAGATCTTCTTATTTGATATTTACCCATGTTTCTTTGCTTGATTGCTTGTGTATGCTATTGTTTTTTTGCGATAGAACACCCAGAGTGCGAAGCGTGCTACTACGAGTCCCTAGGTTTTGCGGATCATCAGCAAGGCAAGTAACACTTTGATCATACCCCTTTATCACCCAGTTTTATGCATTAGATCCAATCCTCAAACATTGCATGGTTATGATGTGATTAACATGTGGGTTGGGAAGTAGTTGATGAGGTAGAACCTATTGCCCTGTTATATTCAAACCCTTGGGAGTTACTTCTACGTATTGCTTTTATTGGTATGCTATGCTCGTAGACGTGGTTGGGTGAGTGAAATCCATGACAGATGTGAGATTGTCAATTAATGGTTCAACTTAAGGTGGCAACTTGAATACACATCTGGGTGGATTGTTTGTTGGGCACCTCGGGAATCCGGTGTTGTCCTAGGATATCCCGGAGCACCCTGTGATAATCCTACGGTCCGCCACCCAGGCTCAAAGGGAACTGAGATATTTTCATGCTAGAAACTTCCATGTGCAGCCACAAGCTATTATGGGCTCTAGCATAGTTGAGTAAGTTGCGTGAAGCTCCCGAAGAGGTGGATCAGCAGGTAGAGGATGTAGGTTGGTATGGTCTGCCCGGAGTAAGGGGTTAATGCTTCTGAAAGACAGTGTCTCGGTCATTCGTTTCTCAAACACCCTGTAGTGCGAGAAATCCAACGGAGGAGATCGGGTCTTGTGGGGAAAAGTGTGCAAACCTCTGCAGAGTGTATAAACTAATCATGGTTAGTCGTGTCCCCGGTTATGGACATCTTGAGTATCTAGTACTTGGAGTATCATAAGTATCTCATCACTCTAAACTAATATTGTTGGGATGATAATTACTTTAATTGGGATTGAGTTGGAGGAACCTTCTCAATGATGTTTCAACTACCATGATAGTTAAATAAAATATATTCCTTTGTTGTAGGGAAAAATTGGCTTTTCGCAAAAACTATAACCATAGAGCTTTCCACCAGCCAAATATGCATGTAGTGATAGCATTACTCTGTTTTTGCTCTACTGTGTTACTTTGCTAGCATATTCCATGTGCTGACCCATTTTTCGGCTGCAACGTATTATGTTGCAGACTTTCCAGACGAGTAGTAAGGTTCGTTAGGTCATTGTTGTGCAGCTCAGCTATGCCGTTGGAGTTGATGGACTCACTTTATCTTCCAAGCCTTCCGCTGTTATCGTATTAGATGGGCTTAAGCCACATTTATTGTAATAAGTTCTCTTTTGAGACAATCGATGTAATAAGTGTGTGATTGCTACTCTGTTATAAATCCTCGAGTACTATGTGTGTCAGCATTACCGATCCGGGGATGACACTGAAGCACAGAGACTTGACCGTTTGAGGTCGGGTCGCTACAAAATGGTATCAGAGCACACGCTGAGTGTAGGACACGAGCAGTAAGCTAAAGCCCTAGATCACTATTCTCTTCTCATTTCTGACTCCTCTCCATTTTTGACTCTTTAGGATGGCAGACGCAAGGAACAAGTTTGCACAACCGTATGAAGAAGCACCTTTTGGACGACACTTGAAGGAAGTCACTAGGTACCTGAACATTGGAATACCAAGCTTCACCGGGACTTACAACGCCACTTTACCAGAAGAGGAGCAATGGATGATTCAAGTTCAAGTTCCAGGAAGGACATTCACGCTAGTCACTAAGCCCATAGAGTTTTCCTTCGATGCACCAACCTGGAGTCTAGGAAAGAGTATGGCAGCTCACATCACCATGGGACGCATTGGAGTAGTTTACCATAAGGAGCTTAAGGATACTATCTACCAGATTTGTGGGCGCCGAGAGGAGAAATGGGAGATGATCAACACCAGGAAGGATAGATCAATTGCAGCTTTCATCCAGGAGTTAAACCAACACATTCGTCGCTAGGAGAACCAGATGTGCACAGGAATGATAGACCTGAAGAAGGCAATGACTAGGATCACGGAACTGGAGGAAGAACTTAAAGCTACACGTGAAGATTATGAGGAGGAAATCGTCGTACTAGTGGAGAAGAATGACGATCTGGAAAGGAAGCTAGGAGTATTTCTGGGAGACCTCGCACCAGGAGGAGAAGACGAAGAACCCAAGGAGATTCGCCCAGAGGACTACATTATCATTGACGACACCGACTCGGACCCTGACAATAGCGATGATGACTATGAAGACGAACCTGGACAGACATCCTGGAGTCTTCAACCGAAGAATATTTTTAGTAGACCACCACATCAGTAGTAGTATTCCACCATGTAAATCGTATAGTCCGAGCACTTTTGTAACGATAGTTAGATCGATTGTATGCCCTTGCTTGATTGACTGAGTTAAATGTTTGTGTTTGTCTCATGTGCATATGGGTAGTGTTTTCTCATTAGACCTCATTCTATTCTAATCTCTCCCCTCTAAACCCATCAGATGCCTCCGAGACGTGACCCCGGATTTACTTTCCCACCGGAGCTCACTCAGTTGATCCAGCAGCAGAATACCCTGATGCAGTTGTTAGTTCAGAACCAAGGCAACAACAACAACAATCTACCGCCACCACCAGTTGATAAATTAGCCCACTTTCTGAGGTTGCAGCCGCCGGTGTTTTCCAGTAGCACCGGGCCTATATCGAAGAGACCATATCGGATGCCCGCAAATGATCTGGAGGAGATTAAGAAACAGATCAAGGAGTTATTGGAGAAAGGTTACATTCGACAGATCTCATCACCACGGGGAGCCCCAGTGCTTTTGGTCGAGAAGAAGGATTAGTCTCTAAGAATGGTTGTTGATTATCGAGCGTTAAATTAGGTGACGATCAAGAACAAATACCCACTGATGTCTACTACACAACCTTCTTCTTATAGACGTTGTTGGGCCTCCAAGTGCAGAGGTTTGTAGGACGGTAGCAAATTTCCCTCAAGTGGATGACCTAAGGTTTATCAATCCGTAGGAGGCGTAGGATAAAGATGGTCTCTCTCAAGCAACCCTGCAACTAAATAACAAAGAGTCTCTTGTGTCCCCAACACACCCAATACAATGGTAAATTGTATAGGTGCACTAGTTCGGCGAAGAGATAGTGATGCAAGTGCAATATGGATGGTAGATAAAGGTATTTGTAATCTGAAAATATAAAAACAGCAAGGTAACTAATGGTAAAAGTGAGCGTAAATGGTATTGCAATGATAGGAAATAAGGCCTAGGGTTCATACTTTCGCTAGTGTAAGTTCCCTCAACAATAATAACATAATTGGATCACATAACTATCCCTCAACATGCTACAAAGAGTCACTCCGAAGTCACTAATAGCGGAGAACGAACGAAGAGATTATGGTAGGGTACAAAACCACCTCAAAGTTATTCTTTCCAATCAATCTGTTGGGCTATTCCTATAAGTGTCACAAACAGCCCTAGAGTTCGTACTAGAATAACACCTTAAGACACAAATCAACCAAAACCCTAATGTCACCTAGATACTCCAATGTCACCTCAAGTATCCGTGGGTATGATTATATGATATGTGTCACACAATCTCAGATTCATCTATTCAACCAACACAAAGGACCTCAAAGAGTGCCCCAAAGTTTCTACCAGAGAATCACGACGAAAACGTGTGCCAACCCCAATGCATAGGTTCCCAAGGTCACGGAACCCGCAAGTTGATCACCAAAACATACATCAAGTGGATCATAGAATACCCCATTGTCACCACAGGTATCCCACGCAAGACATACATCAAGTGTTCTCAAATCTTTAAAGACTCAATCCGATAAGATAACTTCAAAGGGGAAACTCAATTCACTACAAGAGAGTAGAGGGGGGAAGAAACATCATAGGATCCAAATATAATAGCAAAGCTCGCGATACATCAAATCGTATCACCTCAAGAACACGAGTGAGAGAGAGAGAGAGAGAGAGATCAAACACATAGCTACTGGTACATACCCTCAGCCCCGAGGGAGAACTACTCCCTCCTCGTCATGGAGAGCACCAGGATGATGAAGACAGCCACCGGAGAGGGGTTTCCCCCTCCGGCAGGGTGCCGGAACGGGTCTAGATTGGCTTTCGGTGGCTACGGAGGCTTCTGGCAGCGGAACTCCCGATCTATTGTGCTCTCCGATTTTTTTAGGGTATATGGAGATATATAGGCGGAAGAAGTACGTCAGGGGGGCCACGAGGGGCTCACGAGGGTGAAGGGCGCGCCCAGGGTGGTGGGCGCGCCCCCTGCCTCGTGGCCCCCTCGCAGATCCCCCGACATGCACTCCATGTCTTCTGGGCTTCTTTCCTTCCAAAAATGAGTTCCGTGAAGTTTCAGGTCAATTGGACTCCGTTTGATTTTCCTTTTCTTCGAAACCCTAAAACAGGGTAAAAACAGAAACTGGCACTGGGCTCTGGGTTAATAGGTTAGTCCCAAAAATGATATAAAAGTGTATAATAAAGCCCATAAACATTCAAAACAGTAGATAATATAGCATGGAGTAATCAAAAATTATAGATACGTTGGAGACGTATCAACATCCCCAAGCTTAATTCCTGCTCGTCCTCGAGTAGGTAAATGATAAAAATAGAATTTTTGATGCGGAGTGCTACTTGGCATAATTTCAATGTTATTCTTCTTAATTGTGGTATGGATATTCAGATCCATAAGATTCAAGACAAAAGTTCATATTGACATAAAAATGTTAATACTTCAAGCATACTAACTAAGCAATTATGTCTTCTCAAAATAACATGGCCAAAGAAAGTTCATCCCTACAAAATCATATAGTTTAGTCATGTTTCATTTTCGTCACACAAGAATGCTCCCATCATGCACAACCCCGATGACAAGCCAAGCAATTGTTTCATACTTTAGTAATCTCAAACTTATAAACTTTCACGCAATACATGAGCGCGAGCCATGGATATAGCACTATGGGTGGAATAGAATATAATGAGGGGGTTATGTGGAGAGGACAAAAAGGATAAAGTCTCACAACAACGAGGCTAATCAATGGGCTATGGAGATGCCCACCGATTGATGTTAATGCAAGGAGTAGGGATTGCCATGCAACGGATGCACTAGAGCTATAAATGTATGAAAGCTCAACAAAAGAAACTAGTGGGTGTGCATCCAACTTGCTTGCTCACGAAGACCTAGGGCACTTGAGGAGGCCCGTTGTTGGAATATACAAGCCAAGTTCTATAATGAAAAATTCCCACTAGTATATGAAAGTGATAACATGAGAGATTCTCTACTATGAAGATCATGGTGCTACTATGAAGAGCAATTGTTGGCGAGACGACCATGTAACGACACATTGATATAGATCAAGATGATGGAGATCATGGTGTCATGCCGGTGAAGATAGAGATCATGACAGTACTTTGGAGATGGAGATCAAAGGCGCAAGATGATCATGGCCATATCATGTCACATATTTTGATTGCATATGATGTTTATCTTTTATACATCTTATTTTGCTTAGTTCGACATTAGCTTTATAAGATGATCTCTCACTAAATTTCAAGGTATAAGTGTTCTCCCTGAGTACGCACCGTTGGAAAAGTTCTTCGTGCTGAGACACCACGTGATGATCGGGTGTGATAGGCTCTACGTTCAAATACAACGGGTGCAAAACAGTTGGACACGCAGAATACTCAGGTTAAACTTGATGAGCCTAGCATATACAGATATGGCCTCGGAACACTGGAGACCGAAAGGTTGAGCGTGAATCATATAGTAGATATGATCAACATAGTGATGTTCACCATTGAAAACTACTCCATCTCACGTGATGATCGTACATGGTTTAGTTGATTTGGATCACGTGATCACTTAGATGATTAGAGGGATGTCTATCTAAGTGGGAGTTCTTAAGTAATATGATTAATTGAACTTAAATTTATTATGAACTTAGTCCTGGTAGTATTTTGCAAATTATGTTGTAGATCAATAGCTCGCGTTGTTGCTTTCATATGTTTATTTTGATATGTTCCTAGAGAAAATTGTGTTGAAAGATGTTAGTAGCAATGATGCGGATTGGATCCATGATCTGAGGTTTATCCTCATTGCTGCATAGAAGAATTATGTCCTTGATGCACCGCTAGGTGACAGACCTATTGCAGGAGCAGATGCAGACGTTATGAACGTTTGGCTAGCTCAATATGATGACTACTTGATAGTTTAGTGCACCATGCTTAACGGCTTAGAATTGGGACTTCAAAGACGTTTTGAACGTCATGGACCATATGAGATGTTCCAGGAGTTGAAGTTAATATTTCAAGCAAATACCCGAGTTGAGAGATATGAAGTCTCCAACAAGTTCTATAGCTAAAAGATGGAGGAGAATCGCTCAACTAGTGAGCATGTGCTCAGATTGTCTGGGTACTACAATCGCTTGAATCAAGTGGGAGTTAATCTTCCAGATAAAATAGTGATTGACAGAATTCTCTAGTTGCCATCACCAAGTTAGTAGAACTTCGTGATGAACTATAATATGCAAGGGATAATGGAAACGATTCCCAAGCTCTTCGTGATGCTAAAATCGACGAAGGTAGAAATCAAGAAAAACATCAAGTGTTGATGGTAGACAAGACCACTAGTTTCAAGAAAAGGGCAAAAGGAAGAAGGGGAACTTCAAGAAGAACGGAAAGCAAGTTGCTGCTCAAGTGAAGAAGTCCAAGTCTGGTCCTAAGCCTGAGACTAAGTGCTTCTACTGCAAAGGGACTGGTCACTCGAAGCGGAACTACCCCAAGTGATTGGCGGATAAGAAGGATGGAAAAGTGAACATACGTATATTTGATATACATGTTATTGATGTGTGCTTTACTAGTGTTTATAGCAACCCCTCAGTATTTGATACTAGTTCAGTTGCTAAGATTAGTAACTCGAAACGGGAGTTGCAGAATAAACAGAGACTATTTAAGGGTGAAGTGACGATGTGTGTTGGAAGTGGTTCCAAGATTGATATGATCATCATCGCACACTCCCTATACTTTCGGGATTAGTGTTGAACCTAAATAAGTGTTATTTGGTGTTTGCGTTGAGCATGAATATGATTTGATCATGTTTATTGTAATACATTTATTCATTTAAGTAAGAGAATAAATTGTTGTTCTGTTTACATGAATAAAACCTTATATGGTTACACACCTAATGAAAATTGTTCGTTGGATCTCAATCATAGTGACACACATAATCATAATATTGAAACCAAAAGATGCAAAGTTAATAATGATAGTGCAACTTATTTGTGGCACTGCCGTTTAGGTCATATTGGTGTAAAGCGCATGAAGAAACTCCATGCTGATGGGTTTTTGGAATCACTTGATTATGAATCACTTGATGCTTGCGAACCATGCCTCATGGGCAAGATGACTAAAACGCCGTTCTCCAGAACAATGGAGCGAGCAACTGACTTATTGGAAATAATACATACTGATGTATGCGATCCGATGAGTGTTGAGGCTCGCGGCGGGTATCGTTATTTTCTGACCTTCACAGATGATTTGAGCAGATATGAGTATATCTACTTGATGAAACATAAGTCTGAAACATTTGAAAAGTTCAAAGAATTTCAGAGTGAAGTGGAAAATCATCATGACAAGAAAATGAAGTTTCTACGATTTGATCGCGGAGACGAATATTTGAGTTACGAGTTTGGCCTTCAGTTAAAACAATGTGAAATAGTTTCACTACTCACGCCACCTGGAACACCACAATGTAACGGTGTGTTCGAACATCGTAACCGTACTTTATTGGATATAGTGCAATCTATGATGTTTCTTACCGATTTACCACTATATTTTTGGGGTTATGCATTAGAGACAGCTGCATTCACATAAAAAAGGGCACCATCTAAATCCGTTGAGACGACACCGTATGAACTGTGGTTTAGCAAGCAAACCACATTTGCCGTTTCTTAAAGTTTGGGGTTGTGATGCTTATATGAAAAAGTTTCATCCTGATAAGCTCAAACCCAAATCGAAGAAATATGTCTTCATAGGATACCTAAAGGAGACTGTTGGGTACACCTTCTATCATAGATCCGAAGGCTAGACATTCGTTGCTAAGAATGGATCCTTTCTAGAGAAGGAGTTTCTCTCGAAATAAGTGAGTGGGAGGAAAGTAGAACTTGATGAGGTAACTATACCTGCTCCCTTATTGCAAAGTAGTTCATCACAGAAACTGGTTCCTGTGACACCTACACCAATTAGTGAGGAAGCTAATGATATTGATCATGGAACTTCAGATCAAGTTACTACTGAACCTCGTAGGTCAACCAGAGTAAGATCCGCACCAGTGTGGTATGGTAATCCTGTTCTGGAGTTCATGTTACTTGACCATGACGAACCTACGAACTATGAGGAAGCGATGATGAGCCCAGATTCCGCAAAATGGCTTGAGGCCATGAAACCTGAGATGGGATCCATGTATGAGAACAAAGTATGGACTTTCGTTGACTTGCCCGATGATCGGCAAACCATTGAGATTAAATGGATCTTCAAGAGGAAGACGGACGCTGATAGTAGTGTTACTATCTACAAAGCTAGACTTGTCGAAAAAGGTTTTTGACAAAGTTCAAGGTGTTGACTACGATGAGATTTTCTCACTCGTATCGATGCTTAAAGTCTGTCTGAATCATGTTAGCAATTGCCGCATTTTATGAAATCTGGCAAATGGATAACAAAACTGCAATCCTTAATGGATTTCTTAAAGAAGAGTTGTATATGATGCAACCAGAAGGTTTTGTCAATCCTAAAGGTGTTAACAAAATGTGCAAGCTCCAGCGATCCATCTATGGACTAGTACAAGCATCTCGGAGTTGGAATATACGCTTTGATGAGTTGATCAAAGCATATAGTTTTATACAGACTTGCGGTGAAGCCTATATTTACAAGAAAGTGAGTGGGAGCACTACAGCATTTCTGATAAGTATATGTGAGTGACATATTGTTGATCGGAAATAATGTAGAATTATTCTGTAAAGCATAAAGAAGTGTTTGAAAGGAGTTTTTCAAAGAAAGACCTCGGTGAAGCTGCCTACATATTGAGCATCAAGATTTATAGAGATAGATCAAGACACTTGATAAGTCTTTTCAATGAGTACATACCTTGACAAGATTTTGAAATAGTTCAAAATGGAACAGTCAAAGAAAGAGTTCTTGCCTGTGTTACAAGGTGTGAAATTGAGTAAGACTCAAAGCCCGACCACGGCAGAAGATAGAAAGAGAATGAAAGTCATTCCCTATGCCTCAACCATAGGTTCTATAAAGTATGCCATGCTATGTACCAGATCTATTGTATACCTACACTGATTTTGGCAAGGGAGTACAATAGTGATCTAGGAGTAGATCACTGGACATCGGTCAAAATTATCGTTAGTGGAATAAGGATACGTTTCTCGATTATGGAGGTGACAAAAGGTTCGTCGTAAAAGGATTATGTCGATACAAGTTTTTGGCACTGATCCGGATGACTCTAAGTCTTCATCTGGATACATATTGAAAGTGGGAGCAATTAGCTAAAGTAGCTCCGTGCAGAGCATTGTAGACATAGAAATTTGCAAAATACATACGGATCTGAATTTTGGCAGACTCGTTGACTAAGCTTCTCTCACAAGCAAAACATGATCACACCTTAGTACTATTTGGGTGTTAATCACATATAGATGTGAACTAGATTAGTGACTCTAGTAAACCCTTTGAGTGTTGGTCACATGACGATGTGAACTATGGGTGTTAATCACATGGTGATGTGAACTATTGATGTTAAATCACATGGCGATGTGATCTAGATTATTGACTCTAGTGCAAGTGGGAGACTGAAGGATATATGCCCTAGAGGCAATAATAAAGTTATTATTTATTTCCTTATTTCATGATAAATGTTTATTATTCATGCTAGAATTGTATTAACCGGAAACATAATACATGTGTGAATACATAGAGAAACAAAGTGTCACTAGTATGCCTCTACTTGACTAGCTCATTAATCAAAGATGGTTATGTTTCCTAACCATAGACATGTGTTGTCATTTGATTAACGAGATCACATCATTAGGAGAATGATGTGATTGACATGACCTATTCCATTAGCTTAGCACCCGATCATTTAGTATGTTGCTATTGCTTTTTTCATGACTTATACATGTTCCTATGACTATGAGATTATGGAACTCCCGTTAGCCGGAGGAACACTTTGTGTGCTACCAAACGTCACAACGTAACTGGGTGATTATAAAGGAGCTCTACAGGTGTCTCCAAAGGTACATGTTGGGTTGGCGTATTTCGAGATTAGGATTTGTCAATCCGATTGTCGGAGAGGTATCTCTGGGCCCTCTCGGTAATGCACATCACATAAGCCTTGCAAGAATTGCAACTAATAAGTTAGTTGCAAGATGAGGTATTACGAAACGAGTAAAGAGACTTGCCGGTAACAAGATTGAACTAGGTATTGAGATATCGACGATCGAATCTCGGGAAAGTAACATATTGATGACAAAGGGACCAACGTATGTTGTTATGCGGTCTGATCGATAAAGATCTTCATAGAATATGTAGGAGCCAATATGAGCATCCAGGTTCCGCTATTGGTTATTGACCGAAGATGTGTCTCGGTCATGTCTACATTGTTCTCGAACCCATAGGGTCCGCACGCTTAAGGTTTCGATGACAGTTATATTATGAGTTTATGAGTTTTGATGTACCGAATGAGTTCGGAGTCCCGGATGAGATCAGGGACATGACAAGGAGTCTCGAAATGGTCGAGACGTAAAGATCGATATATTGGACGACTATATTCGTACATTGGAAAGGTTCCGAGTGATTCGGGTATTTTCGGAGGTACCGGGGAGTTACGGGAATACGAGGAAGAAGCAATGGGACTCATGGGCCAAGTCGTGGAAGAGAGGAGGCAGGGCGCGCGGCCCCCCTAGCCCAAACCGAATTGGACTAGGGGGCCGGCCCCTCTTTCCTCCTTTTCCTCCCTCTCCTTCCTTCTCCTTCTCCTTCCCTTCCTTCCCCTCTCCTACTTGGACTAGGAAAGAGGGGGGAATCCTACTTGGAGTAGGATTGCCCCCCTTGGGCACGCCTCCTCCCCTTGGCCGCCTCTCCCCCTTGCTCCTTTATATACGGGGGAAGGGGGGCACCTCTAGACACAACAATTGATCCTTGAGATCTCTTAGCCGTGTGCGGTGCCCCCCTCCACCATAATCCTCGATAATATTGTAGCGGTGCTTAGGCGAAGCCCTGCGACGGTAGAACATCAAGATCGTCACCATGCCGTCGTGCTGACGGAACTCATCCCCGACACTTTGTTGGATCGGAGCCCGGGGATCGTCATCGAGCTGAACGTGTGCAAGAACTCGGAGGTGCCGTAGTTTCGGTGCTTGATCAGTCGAGCCGTGAAGACATACGACTACATCAACCGCGTTGTTATAACGCTTCCGCTATCGGTCTACGAGGGTACGTGGACAACACTCTCCCCTCTTGTTGCTATGCATCACCATGATCTTGCGTGTGCGTAGGATTTTTTTTGAAATTACTACGTTCCCCAACAGCACCTACACAAAACAAATAAATCCTCGCAACCAACGCGATAAGGGGTTGTCAATCCCTACACGGTCACTTATGAGAGTGAGATCTGATAGATATGATAGGATAATATTTTTGGTATTTTTTATGATAAAGATGCAAAGTAAAATAAAAAGCAATGAAAATAACTAAGTGTTGGAAGATTAATATGATGAAGATAGACCGGGGCCATAGGTTTCACTAGTGGCTTCTCTCAAGAGCATAAGTATTTTATGGTGGGTGAACAAATTACTGTTGAGCAATTGACAAAATTGAGCATAGTTATAAGAATATCTAGGTATGATCATGTATATAGGCATCATGTCCGAGACAAGTACACCGACTCCTGCCTGCATCTACTACTATTACTCCACACATCGACCGCTATCCAGCATGCTTCTAGAGTATTAAGTTCATAAGAACGGAGTAACGCTTTAAGCAAGATGACATGATGTAGAGGGATAAATTCATGCAATATGATAAAAAAACATCTTGTTATCCTCGATGGCAACAATACAATACGTGCCTTGCTGCCCCTACTGTCACTAGGAAAGGACACCGCAAGATTGAACCCAAAGCTAAGCACTTCTCCCATTGCAAGAAAGATCAATCTACTAGGCCAAACCAAACTGATAATTCAAAGAGACTTGCAAAGATAACCAATCATACATAAAAGAATTTAGAGAAGATTCAAATATTGTTCATAAATAAACTTGATCATAAACCCACAATTCATCGATCTCAACAAACACACCGCAAAAGAAGATTACATCGAATAGATCTCCACAAGAGAGGGGGAGAACTTTGTATTGAGATCCAAAAAGAGAGAAGAAGCCATCTAGCTAATAACTATGGACCCGAAGGTCTGAGGTAAACTACTCACACTTCATTGGAGAGGCTATGGTGTTGATGTAGAAGCCCTCCGTGATCGATGCCCCCTCCGGCGGAGCTTCGGAACAGGCCCCAAGATGGGATCTCATGGATACAGAAAGTTACGGCGGAGGAATTAGGGTTTTGGCTCCGTATCTGATCGTTTGGGGGTACATAGGTATATGTAGGAGGAAGGAGTGCGTCGGTGGAGCAATAGGGGGCCCACGAGGG
>NC_041382.1:171697549-171722637 GCF_002162155.2 Triticum dicoccoides | reverse complement strand
TACCTCGTGGCTTTCATGTTGGTTGCTTGACGTAGGGTCCAAGTCTCGTGGATCTTGCTCGTTCCAAAAATCATGTTCCCGAAGGTTTCATTCCGTTTGGACTCCGTTTGATATTCTTTTTCTGCGAAACTCTGACATAGGCAAAAAAAATAGCAATTCTGGGCTGGGCCTCCGGTTAATACGTTAGTCCCAAAAATAATATAAAAGTGAATAATAAAGCCCAATAATGTCCAAAACATAAGATAATATAACATGGATCAATCAAAAATTATAGATATGTTGGAGACGTATCAATCATCCCCAAGCTTAATTCCTGCTCGTCCTCAAGGAGGTAAATGATAAAAACAGAATTTTTGATGCGGAATGCTACTAGGCATAATTTCAGTGTAATTCTTCTTAATTGAGGTATGAATATTCAAATCCTAAAGATTCAATACAAAAGTTTAATATTGACATAAAAAATAATAATACTTCAAGCATACTAACTAAGCAATTATGTCTTCTCAAAATAACATGGCCAAAGAAAGTTATCCCTACAAAATCATATATTCTGGCTATGCTCTATCTTAACCACACAAAGTATTTAAATCATGCAAAACCCCGATGACAAGCCAAGCAATTGTTTCATACTTTTGACATTCTCAAACTTTTGCAATCTTCGCGCAATACATGAGCGTGAGCCATGGACATAGCACTATATGTGGAATAGAATGGTGGTTGCAGAGAAGAGACAAAGGGAGAACATAGTCTCACATCGACTAGGCGTATCAACGGGCTATGGAGATGTCCATCAATAGATATCAATGTGAGTGAGTAGGGATTGCCATGCAACGGATGCACTAGAGCTATAAGTATATGAAAGCTCAACAAAAGAAACTAAGTGGGTGTTCATCCAACTCGCTTGCTCATGAAGACCTAGGGCATTTTGAGGAAGCCCATCATTGGAATGTGCAAGCCAAGTTCTATAATGAAAAATTCCCACTAGTATATGAAAGTGATATCATAGGAGACTCTCTATCATGAAGATCATGCTGCTACTTTGAAGCACAAGTGTGGTAAAAGGATAGTAGCATTGTCCCTTCTCTCTTTTTCTCTCATTTTTTTATTTGGGCCTTTTTCTCTTTTTTTATGGCCTCTTTTTTTCTTTGTTTAGTCCAGAGTCTCATCCCGACTTGTGGGGGAATCATAGTCTCCATCATCCTTTCCTCACTTGGGACAATGCTCTAATAATGATGATCATCACACTTTTATTTACTTACAACTCAACAATTACAACTCAATACTTAGAACAAAATTGTTGGAAATATGCCCTAGAGGCAATAATAAAAGGATTATTATTATATTTCCTTGTTCATGATAATTGTCTTTTATTCATGCTATAATTGTGTTATCCGGAAATCGTAATACATGTGTGAATACTTAGACACCAACATGTCCCTAGTAAGCCTCTAGTTGACTAGCTCGTTGATCAACAGATAGTCATGGTTTCCTGACTATGGACATTGGATGTCATTGATAACGAGATCACATCATTAGGAGAATGATGTGATGGAAAAGACCCAATCCTAAACATAGCACAAGATCGTATAGTTCGTTTGCTAGAGTTTTCCAATGTCAAGTATCTTTTCCTTAGACCATGAGATCGTGTAACTCCCGGATACCGTAGGAGTGCTTTGGGTGTACCAAATGTCACAACGTAACTGGGTGACTATAAAGGTATACTACGGGTATCTCCGAAAGTGTCTGTTGGGTTGACACGGATCAAGACTGGGATTTGTCACTCCGTATGACGGAGAGGTATCTCTTGGGCCCACTCGGTAATGCATCATCACAATGAGCTCAAAGTGACCAAGTGTCTGGTCACGGGATCATGCATTATGGTACAAGTAAAGTGACTTGCCGGTAACGAGATTGAATGAGCTATTGGGATACCGACGATCGAATCTCGGGCAAGTAACATACCAATTGACAAAGGGAATTGTATACGGGGTTGCTTGAATCCTCGACATCGTGGTTCATCCGATGAGATCATCAAGGAGCATATGGGAGCTAACATGGGTATCCAGACCCCGCTGTTGGTTATTGACCGGAGAGCCATCTCGGTCATGTCTACATGTCTCCCGAACCCGTAGGGTCTACACACTTAAGGTTCGGTGATGCTAGGGTTGTAGGGATATGTATATGCAGTAACCCGAAAGTTGTTCGGAGTCCCGGATGAGATCCCGGACGTCATGAGGAGTTCCGGAATGGTCCGGAGGTAAAGAATTATATATAGGAAGTGCTATTTCGGCCATCGGGACAAGCTTCGGGGTCACCGGTATTATACCGGGACCACCGAAAGGGTCCCGGGGGTCCACCGGGTGGGGCCACCTATCCCGGAGGGCCCCATGGGCTGAAGTGGTAAGGGATCCAGCCCAAAGTGGGCTGGGGCGCCACTTTCCCCTAGGTCCCATGCGCCTAGGGTGGGGAAACCCTAAAGGGGGGCGCCCCCTTGCTTGGGGGGCAAGCCCCCCACCCCTTGGCCGCCGCCCCCTAGGAGATTGCATCTCCTAGGGCCAGCGCCCCCCCTAGGCCCCCTATATATAGTGGGGGGAGGGAGGGCCTCAGACCTACGCCTTTGGTGCCTCCCTCTCCCTCTCCAACACCTCCTCCTCCTCCATAGAGCTTGGCGAAGCCCTGCCGGAGTACTGCAGCTCCACCATCACCACGCCGTCGCGCTGCTGCTGGAGCCATCTTCCTCAACCTCTCCTTTCCCCTTGCTGGATCAAGAAGGAGGAGACGTCACGCTGACCGTACGTGTGTTGAACGCGGAGGTGCCGTCCGTTCGGCGCTAGGATCTCCGATGATTTGGATCACGTCGAGTACGACTTCCTCATCCCCGTTCTTTGAACGCTTCCGCGCGTGATCTACAAAGGTATGTAGATGCAATCCGATCACTCGTTGCTAGATGAACTCCTAGATGGATCTTGGTGAAATCGTAGGAAATTTTTTGTTTTCTGCAACGTTCCCCAACAAAAATATGACTCTATGTGAATGCTTCCGGCGGTGTACCGGGATATGCAATGAATCAAGAGTGACATGTTGGAAAGAATTATGAACGGTGGCTTTGCCACAAATACGATGTCAACTACATGATCATGCAAAGCAATATGACAATGATGGAGCGTGTCATAATAATCAGAATGGTGGTAAGTTGCATGGCAATATATCTCAGATTGGCTATGGAAATGCCATGATAGGTAGGTGGAGTTTTGAGGAAGGTATATGGTGGGTGTATGATACCGGCGAAAAGTGTGCGGTATTAGAGAGGCTAGCAATGGTGGAAGGAAGAAAAGTGTGTATAATCCATGGACTCAACATTAGTCATAAAGAACTCATATACTTATTGCAAAAATCTACAAGTTATCAAAGCAAAGTATTACATGCATGCTCCTAGGGGGATAGATTGGTAGGAAAATACCATCGCTCTTCCCCGACCGCCACTCATAAGGAAGATAATCAATAAATAAATTATGCTCCGACTTCATCACATAACGGTTCACCATACGTGCATGCTACAGGAATCACAAACTTTGACACAAGTATCTCTCAAATTCAGAACTACTCAACTAGCATGATCTAATATCACCATCTTTATATCTCAAAACAATCATCAAGCATCAAACTTCTCTTAGTATTCAACACACTCATAAGATTTTTTTTACTAATCTTGTATACCTAGCATATTAGGATTATTTAAGCAAATTACCATGCTATTTAAGACTCTAAAAATAATCTAAGTGAAGCATGAGAGATCAATATTTTCTATAAAACAAATCCACCACCGTTCTCTAAAAGATATAAGTGAAGTACTAGAGCAAAACTATATAACTCAAAAGATATAAGTGAAGCACATAGAGTATTCTAATAATTTCCGAATCATGTGTGTCTCTCTCAAAAGGTGTGTACAGAAAAGATGATTGTGGTAAACTAAAAATCAAAGACTCAAATCATACAAGACGCTCCAAGCAAAACACATATCATGTGGTAAATAAAAATATAGCTCCAAGTAAAGTTACCGATAGAAGTAGATGAAAGAGGGGATACCTTCCGGGGCATCCCCAAGCTTTGGCTTTTAGGTGTCCTTAGATTATCTTGGGGGTGCCATGGGCATCCCCGAGATTAGGCTCTTGCCACTCCTTGTTCCATAGTCCATCAAATCTTTACCCAAAACTTGAAGACTTCACAATACAAAACTTAAAGTAGAAAATCTTGTGAGCTCTGTTAGCGATAGAAAACAAAACACCACTTCAAGGTACTATAATGAACTCATTCTTTATTTATATTGGTGTTAAACCTACTTTATTCCAACTTCTCTATGGTTTATAAACTATTAGTAGCCATAGATTCATCAAAATAAGCAAACAACACATGAAAAACAGAACAGTCTGTAGTAATCTGTAGCTAACGCAAAATCTAGAACCCCAAAAATTCTAAAATAAATTTCTGTACGTGAGGAATTTATATATTAATCATCTGGAAAAATAATTAACTAAATGTCACTTTCCAAATAAAATGGTAGCAGTTCTCGTGAGCGCTAAAGTTTCTGTTTTTTTACAGCACGATTAACAAGACTTTCCCCAAGTCTTCCCAACGGTTCTACTTGGCACAAACACTAATTAAACACAAAAAACACAACCAAAACAGAGTCTAGATAAATTATTTATTACTAAACAGGATCAAAAAGCAAGGAATAAAAAATAAAATTGGGTTGCCTCCCAACAAGCGCTATCGTTTAACTCCCCTAGCCAGGCATAAAAAGCAAGGATATATCTAGGTATTGCCATCTTTGGTAGGCAATCCATAAGTGGCTCTCATAATAGATTCATGAGGTAATTTAATTTTCTTTCTAGGAAAGTGTTCCATGCCTTTACTTAACGGAAATTGGAATCTAATATTTCCTTCCTTCATATCAATAATTGCACCAATCGTTCTAAGGAAAAGTCTACCAAGAATAATAGGACACGAAGGATTGCAATCTATGTCAAGAACAATAAAATCTACGGGCACATAATTCCTATTTACAACAATAAAAACATCATTAATTCTTCCCATAGGTTTCTTAATAGTGGAATCCGCAAGGTGCAAGTTTAGAGAGCAATCATCAAAATCACGGAAACCTAACAAATCACACAAAGTCTTTGGAATCATGGAAACACTAGCACCCAAATCACACAAAGCATAGCATTCATGATCTTTAATTTTAATTTTAATAGTTGGTTCCCACTCATCATAAAGTTTTCTAGGGATAGAAACTTCCAACTCAATTTTTTCTTCATAAGATTGCATCAAAGCATCAACGATTTGTTTGGTAAAAGCTTTATTTTGACTATAAGCATGAGGAGAATTTAGCACGGATTGCAACAAGGAAATACAATCTATCAAACATAAATTATCATAATTAAATTCCTTTAAATCCAAAATAGTGGGTTCATTACTATTTAAAGTTTTGACTTCTTCAATCCCACTTTTAACAATTTTAGCATCAAGATCTAAAGACTCCGAATTTTTGGAACGCCTTCTAGGTAAAGGTGGATCATATTAAGTCCCATCATTATCAAGATTCATATTGCAAAACAAAGATTTAATAGGGGACACATCAATAAATTTTAGATCTTCATCTTTATTTTCATGGAAACTAGAAGAACACGCTTTTATAAAAGCAATCTTTCTTAGCACGCATCCTAGCGGTTCTTTATTTGCACTCATCAATGGAAATTCTCATGGGCTTGAGAGACTCATTGATATCATGCTTAGGTGGAATAGATCTAAGTTTCAAAGAATCAATATCAAGAGAAATTCTATCAACGTTCCTAGCCAACTCATCAATCTTAAGCAATTTCTCTTCAACCAAAGCATTGAAATTCTTTTGCGAAGTAATAAATTCTTTAATATTAGATTCAAAATCAGAGGGCATCTTATTAAAATTTCCATAAGAATTGTTGTAGGAATTACCATAATTATTAGAGGAATTACTAGGATAAGGCCTAGGATTAAAGTTTCCTCTATATGCGTTGTTACCAAAATTGTTCCTACCAACAAAATTCACATCCATAGATTCATTATTATTCTCAATCAAAGTATACAAAGGAATATAATTAGGATCATAAGAAACACTTTTATTAGCAAATAATTTCATAAGTTCATCCATCTTTCCACTCAAAACATTAATTTCTTCTATCGCATGCACTTTCTTATTAGTAGATCTTTCAGTGTGCCATTGAGAATAATTAACCATAATATTATCTAGGAGTTTAGTAGCTTCTCCTATAGTGATTTCCATAAAAGTGCCTCCCGCGGCCGAATCTAAAAGATTTATAGAAGCAAAATTCAATCCGGCATAATTTTTTTGTATAATCATCCACAAATTCAAACCATGTGTTGGGCAATTACGTATCATTAATTTCATCCTCTCCCAATCTTGTGCAACATGTTCATGATCAAGTTGCTTAAAATTCATAATATCGTTTCTAAGAGAGATAATCTTAGCGGGAGGAAAATACTTAGAGATAAAAGCATCTTTGCACTTATTCCAAGAATCAATACTATTTTTAGGCAAAGACGAAAACCAAGCTTTAGCACGATCTCTAAGTGAAAAAGGAAATAGCTTCAATTTACCAATATCATTGTCCACATCTTTATTCTTTTGCATATCACACAAATCAATGAAGCTATTTAGATGGGTAGCGACATCTTCACTAGGAAGGCCGGAAAAAGGATCTTTCATGACAAGATTCAGCAAGGCAGCATTAATTTCACAAGATTCAGCATCGGTAAGAGGAGTAATCGGAGTGCTAATAAAATCATTGTTGTTGGTATTGGTAAAGTCACACAATTTAGTGTTATCTTGAGCCATCGTGATAAGCAAGCAATCCAACACACAAGCAAACGAGGAACGGGCAAAAAAGGCAAATAGAGAAAGAGAGGGAGGATAGAGAGAGAGAGATAGGGCGAATAAAACGGCAAGGGTGAAGTGGGGGAGAGGAAAACGAGAGGCAAATGGCAAATAATGTAATGCGGGAGATAAGGGTTGTGATGGGTACTTGGTATGTTGACTTTTGCGTAGAGCTCCCCGGCAACGGCGCCAGAAATGGCTCGTTGTCGGGAGTCCAAATCTTGACTTGACCTTGCGTAAGCCTCCCCGGCAACGGCGCCAGAAATCCTTCTTGCTACCGCTTGAGCACTGCGTTGGTTTTCCCTTGAAGAGGAAAGGGTGATGCAGCAAAGTAGCGTAAGTATTTCCCCCAGTTTTTCAGAACCAAGGTATCAATCCAGTAGGAGGCTACGCGCGAGTCCCCCGCACCTACACAAAACAAATAAATACTTGCAACCAACGCGATAAGGGGTTGTCAATCCCTACACGGTCACTTACGAGAGTGAGATCCGATAGATATGATAGGATAATATTTTTGGTATTTTTATGATAAAGATGCAAAGTAAAATAAAAGGCAATGAAAATAACTAAGTGTTGCAAGATTAATATGATGAAGATAGACCCGGGGGCCATAGGTTTCACTAGTGGCTTCTCTCAAGAGCATAAGTATTTTACGGTGGGTGAACAAATTACTGTTGAGCAATTGACAGAATTGAGCATAGTTATGAGAATATCTAGGTATGATCATGTATATAGGCATCACGTCCGAGACAAGTAGACCGACTCCTGTCTGCATCTACTACTATTACTCCACACACCGACCGCTATCCAGCATGCATCTAGAGTATTAAGTTCATAAGAATAGAGTAACGCTTTAAGCAAGATGACATGATATAGAGGGATAAATTCATGCAATATGATAAAAACCCAATCTTGTTATCCTCGATGGCAACAATACAATACGTGCCTTGCTGCCCCTACTGTCACTAGGAAAGGACACCGCAAGATTGAACCCAAAGCTAAGCACTTCTCCCATTGCAAGAAAGATCAATCTAGTAGGCCAAACCAAACTGATAATTCGAAGAGACTTGCAAAGATAACCAATCATACATAAAAGAATTCAGAGAAGATTCAAATATTGTTCATAGATAAACTTGATCATAAACCGACAATTCATCAATCTCAACAAACACACCGCAAAAGAAGATTACATCGAGTAGATCTCCACAAGAGAGGGGGAGAACTTTGTATTGAGATCCAAAAAGAGAGAAGAAGCCATCTAGCTAATAACTATGGACCCGAAGGTCTGAGGCAAACTACTCACACTTCATCGGAGAGGCTATGGTGTTGATGTAGAAGTCCTCCGTGATCGATGCCCCCTCCGGCGGAGCTCCGGAATAGGCCCCAAGATGGGATCTCGTGGATACAGAAAGTTACGGCGGGGGAATTAGGTTTTTGGCTTCGTATCTGATGGTTTGGGGGTACGTAGGTATATATAGGAGGAAGGAGTACGTCGGTGGAGCAACAGGGGCCCCACGAGGGTGGAGGGCGCGCCTGGGGGGGAGGCGCGCCCCCCTACCTCATGGCTTCCCTGTTGGTTGCTTGACGTAGGGTCCAAGTCTCTTGGATCTTGTTTGTTCCAAAAATCACGTCCCCGAAGGTTTCATTCCGTTTGGACTCCGTTTGATATTCTTTTTTTGTGGAACGACTCTGAAATAGGCAAAAAATAGCAATTCTGGGTTGGGCCTCCGGTTAATAGGTTAGTCCCAAAAATAATATAAAAGTGAATAATAAAGCCTAATAATGTCCAAAACAGAAGATAATATAGCATGGAGCAATCAAAAATTATAGATACGTTGGAGACGTATCATTATTCACATCTATTTGAAAACCGAGCTCTGGCACCTCTATGCTTCCCTCTGCGAAGGGCCTATCTATTTACTTTTATGCCGAGTTATCATCCTCTTATTAAAAAGAACCAGTTGGAAAGCACCGCTGTCATTTGCATTCTTTACTGTTAGTTTACATTGAGTATGACTTGACTGGATCTCTTTTACCATGAATTACAATGTCTAGTCAGTCCTTGATCTTTAAAGGTGCTCTGCATTTATGTTTTGCGGTCTCAGAAAGGGCTAGCGAGATACCATCCTGTTATATCATATCATGATTGTTTTGAGAAAGTGTTGTCATTCGAGATTTATTATTATTGCTCGCTAGTCGATTATGTCATTGATATGAGTAAACATGAGACCTAAATGTTATTGCGAATATGATTAGTCCATAATCTTTGCTGAAAACTTGAATGCTGGCTTTACATATTTACAGCAACAAGAGCAAACAGAGTTTGTAAAAGTTTTTCTTTATCACTTTCAGTTTATCAACAGAATTGCTTGAGGACAAGCAAAGGTTTAAGCTTAGGGGAGTTGATACGTCTCCGTCGTATCTACTTTTCCAAACACTTTTGCCCTTGTTTTGGACTCTAACTTGCATGATTTGAATGGAACTAACCTGGACTGACACTATTTTCAGTAGAATTGCCCTGGTGTTATTTTTGTGCAGAAATAAAAGTTCTCGGAATGACCTGAAAATCAACAAAGAATTATTTTGGAATGTATAAAAAATACTGGAAGGAAGATCCACGTCAGGGGGGCCTCCACCTGTCCACGAGGGTGGGGGGGGGCACGCCCTGTTGGGGAACGTAGCAGAATTTTAAAATTTTCTACGCATCACCAAGATCAATCTATGGAGTCATCTAGCAATGAGGGAGAGGGGAGTGCATCTACATACCCTTGTAGATCACGAGCGGAAGCATTCAAGAGAACGGGGTTGATGGAGTCGTACTCGTCGTGATCCAAATCACCGATGACCGAGTGCCGAACGGACGACACCTCCGCGGTCAACACACGTACGGTTGGGAGAGACATCTCCTCCTTACTGATCTAGCAAGGAGGAGAGGAGAGGTTGATGGAGATCCAGCAGCACGACGGTGTAGTGGTGGAAGTAGCGGGATCTCGGCAGGGCTTCGCCAAGCACCAACGAGAGGGAGAGGTGTCACGGGGGGAAGAGGGAGGCGCCAGGGACTTGGGGTGTGGCTGCCCTCCCTCCCCTCCACTATATATAGGGGCCAGGGGGCGCTAGCCCCTCTAGATCCCATCTAGATGGGGGGGCGGCGGCCAAGGGGGTGGCTTGGCCCCCAGGCCAGGTGGAGGCGCCCCCACCCCTAGGGTTTCCAACCCTAGGCGCAGGAGGAGGCCCATGGGGGGCGCACCAGCCCACCAGGGGCTGGTTCCCTTCACACTTCAGCCCATGGGGCCCTCCGGGATAGGTGGCCCCACCCGGTGGACCCCCGGGATCCTTCCGGTGGTCCCAGTACAACACCGGTGACCCCCAAAACTTTCGCGGTGGCCGAAACTGGACTTCCTATATACAAATCTTTACCTCTGGACCATTTCAGAACTCCTCGTGGCGTGCAGGATCTCATCCGGGACTCCGAACAACTTTCTAGTGGGGATCGTAGCAGAAATTTAAAATTTTCTACGCATCACCAAGATCAATCTATGGAGTAATCTAGCAACGAGGGGAAGGGGAGTGCATCTACATACCCTTGTAGATCGCTAAGCGGAAGCTTTGCAAGAACGCGGATGAAGGAGTCGTACTCGCAGCGATTCAGATCGCGGTTGATTCCGATCTAAGCGCCGAACAACGGCGCCTCCGCGTTCAACACACGTGCAGCCCGGTGATGTCTCCCACGCCTTGATCCAGCAAGGGGAGAAGGAGAGGTTGGGGAAGACTCCATCCAGCAGCAGCACGACGACATGGTGGTGAAGGAGGAGCGTGGCAATCCTGCAGGGCTTCGCCAAGCACCGCGGTAGAAGAGGAGGATTTGGGAGAGGGGGAGGGCTGCGCCAGAACTTGGGTGCGGCTGCCCTCCCACCCCCACATATATATAGGGGCAAGGGAGAAGGGGGCTGGCCCCCTCAAATCCAATCTGAGGAGGGGGCGGCGGCCAGGGGGTTTGCATTGCCCCCCAAGGCAAGGGGGCGCCCCCCTCTAGGGTTCCCCCAAACTCTAGGCGCATGGGCCCTAGGGGGGAGGTGCCCAGCCCACTAAGGGGCTGGTCCCTCTCCACACACAGCCCATAGGGCCCTCCGGGGCAGGTGGACCCTCCCGATGGACCCCCGAAACCCCTTCAGTGGTCCCGGTACAATACCGGTAACCCCCTGAATTATTCCGGTCACCATATGATGACTTCCCATATATAAATCTTTACCTCCGGACCATTCCGGAACTCCTCGTGACGAGCAGGACCTCATCAGGGACTCCGAACAAAATTCGGTGACCATGTACATCTATTCCCTATAACCCTAGCGTCATCGAACCTTAAGTGTGTAGACCCTACGGGCTCGAGAGTCATGCAGACATGGCCGAGACAACTCTCCGGTCAATAACCAACAGCGGGATCTGGATACCCATGTTGGCTCCCACATACACCACGATGATCTCATCGGATGAACCACGATGTCAAGGATTCAATCAATCCCGTATACAATTCCCTTTGTCTATCGATACGATACTTGCCCGAGATTCGATCGTCGGTATCCCGATACCTTGTTCAATCTCGTTACCGGCAAGTCTCTTTACTCGTTCCGTAACACATCATCCCGTGATCAACTCCTTGGTCACATTGTGCACATTAGGATGATGTCCTATCGAGTGGGCCCAGAGATACCTCTCCGTTACACGGAGTGACAAATCCCAGCCTCGATTCGTGCCAACCCAACAGACACTTTCGGAGATACCCGTAGTGCACCTTTATAGCCACCCAGTTACATTGTGACGTTTGGCACACCCAAAGCACTCCTACGGTATCCGGGAGTTGCACAATCTCATGGTCTAAGGAAATGATACTTGACATTAGAAAAGCTTTAGCATACGAACTACACGATCTTGTGCTAGGCTTAGGATTGGGTCTTGTCCATCACATCATTCTCCTAATGATGTGATCCCGTTATGAACGACATCCAATGTCCATGGTCAGGAAACCGTAACCATCTATTGATCAACGAGCTAGTCAACTAGAGGCTTACTAGGCACATGGTGTTGTCTATGTATCCACACATGTATCTCAGTTTCCTATCAATACAATTCTAGCATGGATAATAAACAATTATCATGAACAATGAAATATAATAATAACTAATTTATTATTGCCTCTAGGGCATATTTCCAACAGTCTCCCACTTGCACTAGAGTCAATAATCTAGTTCACATCGCCATGTGATTAACACTTACAGGTCACATCGCCATGTGACCAACATGCAAAGAGTTTACTAGAGTCAATAATCTAGTTCACATCACTATGTGATTAACACTCAATGAGTTCTGGGTTTGATCATGTTATGCTTGTGAGAGAGGTTGTAGTCAACGGGATTGCAATATTCAGATCCCTATGTATTTCGCAAAACTTTATGTCATATCATAGATGCTGCTACCACGTTCCACTTGGAGCTATTCCAAATTGTTGCTCCATTATACGTATCCGGTATCTCTACTCAGAGCTATCTGGATAGGTGTTAAGCTTGCATCGACGTAACTCTTTACGTCAAACTCTTTATCACCTCCATAACTGAGAAACATTTCCCTATTCCTCTAAGGATAATTTTGACCGCTATCTGGTGATCCACTCCTAGATCACCTTTGTACCCTCTTGCCAGACATGTGGCAAGGCACACATCAGGAGCAGTACTCAGCATGGCATACCGTATAGAGCCTATGACAGAAGCATAGGGGATGACCTTCGTCCTTCCTCTTTCTTCTGCCGTGGTCAAGCTTTGAGTCTTACTCAACTTCACACCTTACAACTCAGGTAAGAATCCCTTCTTTGACTGATCTATTTTGAACTCCTTCAAAATCATGTCAAGGTGTGCGTTCTTTGAAAGTATCATCAGGCGTCTTGATCTATCTCTATAGATCTTGATTCCCAATATGTAAGCAGCTTTATCTAGGTCTTCCTTTGAAAATCACTCTTCAAACAACCGTTTATGCTTTCCAGACATTCTATTTCGGATCAATAATATGTCATCCACATATACTTATCAGAAATGTTGTAGTGCTCCCACTCACTTTCTTGTAAATACAAGTTTCTAGCAAACATTGTATAAACCTAAAAGCTTTGATCACTCCATCAAAGCATATATTCTGACTCCGAGATGCTTGCTCTAGTCTATAGAAGGATCGCTAGAGCCAGCATACCTTTTAGCATCCTTAGGATCGACAAAACTTTGATTGTATCACATACAACTCTTTCTTACGAAAACTGGTAAGAAAACTTGTTTTTGACATCCATCTGTCAGATTTCATAATCAAAAAATACAGCTAATGCTAACATGATTGCGACGGACTTAAGCATCGCTACGGGTGAGAAATTCTCATCGTAGTCAACTCCTTGAACTTGTGAAAAGACTCTTTCCCACAAGTCGAGCTTCATAGACGGTAACATTACCGCCCACGTCCGTCTTCTTCTTAAAGATCCATTTATCTCAATGGCTTGCCGATCATCGGGCAAGTCCACCAAAGTCCATACTTTGTTCTGATACATGGATCCTATCTCCGATTTCATGGCTTCTAACCATTTGTCGGAATATGGGCCCACCATCGCTTCTCCATAGCTCGTAGGTTCATTGTTGTCTAACAACATGATATCTAAGACAGGATTACCGTACCACTCAGGAGTAGTACATATCCTTGTCGACCTACGAGGTTCGATAGCAACTTGATCCGAAGCTTCATGATCACTATCATTAACTTCCTATTCAACAGACGTAGGCACCACAGAAAACATCTTTCTGTGTTGCATCACTCTTTGGTTGAAGTAAAGGTTCGACAACCTCATCAAGTTCTATGTTCCTCCCACTCAATTCTTTCGAGAGAAACTCCTTCTCGAGAAAGGACCCGTTCTTAGCGACAAACAATTTGCCCTCGGATCTGAGATAGAAGGTATACCCAACTGTCACCTTTGGGTATCCTATGAAGATGTGTTTGTCCGCTTTTGGGTTCGAGCTTCTCTGGCTAAAGCCTTAAGCATCGCAGCCCCAAACATTAAGAAATGACAACTTTGGTTTCTTGCCAAACCATATTCATACGACGTTGTCTCAACAGACTTATATGGTGTCCTATCTAAAGTGAATGCAGTTGTCTCTAATGCATAACCTCAAAAATAATAGAGGTAGATCGGTAAGAGACATCATAGATCGCACCATATCTCATAAGGTTCGATTATGACGTCCGGACACACCATTACGCTGTGGTGTTCCAGGTGGCTTCAACTGCGAAACAATTCCACAATGTCTTAAGTGATTGCCAAACTCGTAACTCAGAAAATCCCCTTTTGATCAGATCGTAGGGACATGATCTTCTTGTTATGATGATTCTTAACTTCACTCTGAAATCGCTTGAACTTTTCAAACGTTCCAGACTTGTGCTTCATTAAGTAAATATACCTATATCTACTCAAATCGTCAGTGAAGATGAGAAAACAGCGATATCCACCGCATGCTTCAATTCTCATTGGATCACACGCATCAGCATGTATGATTTCCAACAAGTCACTTGCCCGTTTCATTGTACCTGAAAACGGGGTCTTAGTCATCCTGCCCATGAGGCATGGCTCGCATGTGTCAAGCGATTCAAAATCAAGTGACTCCAAACATCCATCGACATGGACTTTCTTCATGCATCTTACGCCAATATGACCTAAGCGGCAGTGCCACAAGAAAGTGGTACTATCATTATTAACTCTACATCTTTTGGCGTGAACATGCGTATTACCACGACCGAGATTCAATGAACCATTCACATAGGGTGCATGACCATGAAAGGTATTATTCATGTAAACAGAATAACCATTATCCTCTAACTTAAATGAATAACCGTATTGCAATGAACATGATCTAATCATATTCATGCTCAACGTAGACACCTGATAACATTTATCTAGGTTCAATACTAATCCCGAAGGCAGATGGAGCGTGCGATGGTGATCTCATCAACTTTGGAAACACTTCCAACACACATCGTCACCTCGCCCTTAGCCAGTCTCCGTTTAGTCCGTCGCTTTTGCTTCAAGTCACCAATAATAGCAACTGAACCGGTATCCAATACCCAGGTGTTACTAGGAGTACTAGTGAGGTACACTTTAATAACACGTGTATACTTTGTTGAAGTTGCCAGCCTTCTTATCTACCATGCATTTGGGGTAATTCCGCTACCAGTGATCGTTCCCCTTACAATAAAAGCACTTAGTCTCGGGTTTGGGTTCAACCTCGGGTTCCTTCACTGGAGCGGCAACTGGTTTGCCATCCATGAAGTTTCCCTTCTAGCCCTTGCCCTTCTTGAAACCAGTGGTCTTGTTAAACCATCAACACTTGATGCTCCTTCTTGATTTCTAGTTGTTCAGGTCTTAAGCACCGCGAACAGCTCCGGGATCATCTCCATCCCTTGCATGTCATAGTTCATCACGAAGATCTAGTAGCTTAGTGATAGTGACTAGAGAACTCAATCAATCACTATCTTATCTGGAAGTTTAACTCCCACTTGATTTAAGTGATTGTAGCACCCAGACATTCTGAGCACATGCTCACTAGCAGAGCTATTCTCCTCCATCTTGTTGGCAAAAGAACTTGTCAGAGGTCTCATACCTCTCAACACGGGCATGAGCCTGAAATCCCAATTTCAGCTCTTGAAACATCTCATATGTCTTATGGTGTTCGAAACGTCATTGGAATCCCGATTCTAAGCCGTAAAGTATGGTGCACTAAACTATCAAGTAGTCATCAGGACCTGTCTGTCAGGTGTTCACAACATCCACAGACGACGTTGTAGGGGTTTGCACATCGAGCGGTGCATCAAAGATGTAAGCCTTCTGTGTAGCAGTGAGGACACTCCTCGGACTACGTCCCTAATCCGCATCATTGCTTACAATATCTTTCAACTTAATCTTTCTCTAGGAACGTATTGAAACAGGGAGCTACAACGCGAGCTATTGATCTACAACCCTTTTTGCAAAGACAACTTAGACTATTTTTCATGATAAATAAGTTCATCTAATCAAGTTATATAATGAACTCCCACTCAGATAGACATCCCTCTAGTCATCTAAGTGATTCATGATCCGAATCGACTAGGCCGTGTCCGATCATCACGTGAGACGGACTAGTCATCAATGGTGAACATCTCATGTTGATCGTATCTTCTATACGACTCATGTTCGACCTTTCGGTCTCTTGTGTTCCGAGGCCATGTCTGTACATGCTAGGCTCGTCAAGTCAACCTAAGCGTATTGCGTGTGTAAATCTGGCTTACACCCGTTGTATGCGAACGTTAGAATCTATCACACCCGATCATCACGTGGTGCTTCGAAACAATGAACCTTCGCAATGGTGCACAGTTCACTTTCTTGAAATTATTGCGAGGGATCGTCTTATTCAAGCTACCGTCATTCTAAGCAAATAAGATGTAAAACATGATAAACATCACATGCAATCAAATAGTGACATGATATGGCCAATATCATTTTGCTCCTTTTGATCTCCATCTTCGGGGCGCCATGATCATCATGACACCATGATCTCCATCATCGTGTCTTCATGAAGTCGTCTCGTCAACTATTACTTCTACTACTATGGATAACGGTTTAGCAATAAAGTAAAGTAATTACATGATGTTTCAGTTGACATGCAGGTCATAAATAAATTAAGACAACTCCTATGGCTCCTGCCGGTTGTCATACTCATCGACATGCAAGTCGTGATTCCTATTACAAGAACATGATCAATCTCATACATCACATATATCGTTCATCACATCATTTTGGCCATATCACATCACATGGCATATGCTGCAAAAACAAGTTAGACGTCCTCTAATTGTTGTTGCAAGTTTTACGTGGCTGCTATAGGTTTCTAGCAAGATCATTTCTTACCTACGCCAAAACCACAACGTGATATGCCAATTTCTATTTACCCTTCATAAGGACCCTTTTCATCGAATCCGATCCGACTAAAGTGGGAGAGACAGACACCCGCTAGCCACCTTATGCAACTAGTGCATGTCAGTCGGTGGAACCTGTCTCACGTAAGAGTACGTGTAAGGTCGGTCCGGGCCGCTTCATCCCACGATGCCGCTGAATCAAGATAAGACTAGTAACGACAAGTGAATTGACAAAATCGACGCCCACAACAACTTGTGTTCTACTCGTGCAAAGAAACTACGCATAGACCTAGCTCATGATGCCACTGTTGGGGATCATAGCAGAAATTTAAAATTTTCTACGCATCACCAAGATCAATCTATGGAGTAATCTAGCAACGAGGGGAAGGGGAGTGCATCTACATACCCTTGTAGATCTCTAAGCGGAAGCGTTGCAAGAACGCAGATGAAGGAGTCGTACTCGCAGCGATTCAGATCGCGGTTGATTCCGATCTAAGCGCCGAACAACGGCGCCTCCGCGTTCAACACACGTGCAGCCCGGTGATGTCTCCCACGCCTTGATCCATCAAGGGGAGAAGGAGAGGTTGGGGAAGACTCCATCTAGCAGCAGCACGATGGCGTGGTGGTGAAGGAGGAGCGTGACAATCCTGCAGGGCTTCGCCAAGCACCACGGGAGAAGAGGAGGACTTGGGAGAGGGGGAGGGCTGCGCCAGAACTTGGGTGCGGCTGCCCTCCCACCCCCTCATATATAGAGGGTCAAGGGAGAGGGGGGCCGACCCCCTCAGATCCAATCTGAGGAGGGGGCGGCGGCCAGGGGGTTTGCCTTGCCCCCCAAGGCAAGGGGCGCCCCCCTCTAGGGTTCCCCCAAACCCTAGGTGCATGGGCCCTAGGGGGGAGGCGCCCAGCCCACTAAGGGGCTGGTCCCTCTCCACACACAGCCCATAGGGCCCTCCAGGGCAGGTGGACCCTCCCGGTGGACCCGGGAACCCCTTCGGTGGTCCCGGTACAATACCGGTAACCCCCTGAATTATTCCGGTGACCATATGATGACTTCCCATATATAAATCTTTACCTCCGGACCATTCCGAAACTCCTCGTGACGAGCGGGACCTCATCAGGGACTCCGAACAAAATTCGGTGACCATGTACATCTATTCCCTATAACCCTAGCGTCATCGAACCTTAAGTGTGTAGACCCTACGGGCTCGAGAGTCATGCAGACATGGCCGAGACAACTCTCCAGTCAATAACCAACAGCGGGATCTGGATACCCATGTTGGCTCCCACATGCTCCACGATTATCTCATCGGATGAACCACGATGTCAAGGATTCAATCAATCCCGTATATAATTCCCTTTGTCTATCGGTACGATACTTGCCCGAGATTCGATTGTCGGTATCCCGATACCTTGTTCAATCTCGTTACTGGCAAGTCTCATTACTCGTTCCCTAACACATCATCTCATGATCAACTCCTTGGTCACATTGTGCACATTATGATGATGTCCTACCGAGTGGGCCCAGAGATACCTCTCCGTTACACGGAGTGACAAATCCAAGTCTCGATTCGTGCCAACCCAACAGACACTTTCGGAGATACCCGTAGTGCACCTTTATAGCCACCCAGTTACTTGTGACATTTGGCACACCCAAAGCACTCCTACGGTATCTGGGAGTTGCACAATCTCATGGTCTAAGGAAATGATACTTGACATTAGAAAAGCTTTAGCATACGAACTACACGATCTTGTGCTAGGCTTAGGATTGGGTCTTGTCCATCACATCATTCTCCTAATGATGTGATCCCGTTATCTACGACATCCAATGTCCATGGTTAGGAAACCGTAACCATCTATTGATCAATGAGCTAGTCAACTAGAGGCTTACTAGGGACATGGTGTTGTCTATGTATCCACACATGTATCTGAATTTCCTATCAATACAATTCTAGCATGGATAATAAACGATTATCATGAACAATGAAATATAATAATAACTAATTTATTATTGCCTCTAGGGCATATTTCCAACACTTTCGGGTTACCGCATACTAATATCTCTACAACCCTAGCGTCACCGAACCTTAAGTGTGTAGACCCTACGGGTTCGGGAACCATGCAGACATGACCGAGACGACTCTCCGGCCAATAGCCAACAGCGGGATCTAGATACCCATGTTGGCTCCCACATATTCCACAATGATCTCATCGGATGAACCACTATGTCGAGGATTCAATCAATCCTGCATTCAATTCTCTTTTACAATCGGTATGTTACTTGCCCGAGATTCGATCGTCGGTATTCCAATACCTCGTTCAATCTCGTTACCGGCAAGTCACTTTACTCGTTCCGTAACACATCATCCAGTGACCAACCCTTAGTCACATTGAGCTCATTACGATGTTTTACCGAGTGGGCCCAGAGATACCTCTCCGTCATGCGGAGTGACAAATCCCAGTATCGATTCGTGCCAATCCAACAGACACTTTCGGAGATACCCGTAGTGCACCTTTATAGTCACCCAGTTACGTTGTGATGTTTGGCACACCCAAAGTATTCCTACAGTATCCGGGAGTTGCACAATCTCATGGTCTAAGGAAAAGATACTTGACATTAGAAAAGCTCTAGCAGACGAACTACACGGTCTTGTGCTATGCTTAAGATTGGGTTTGGTCCATCACATCATTCTTCTAATGATGTGATCCCGTTATCAATAACATCTAATGTCCATAGTCAGGAAACCATAACTATGTGTTGATCAACGAGCTAGTTAACTAGAGGCTCACTAGGGACATGTTGTGGTCTATATATTCACACATGTATTATGATTTCCGGATAACATAATTATAGCATGAACAATAGACAATTATCATGAACAAGGATATATAATAATAACCATTTTATTATTGCCTCTAGGGCATATTCCCAACATGCCCTACCCCCTGGGTGCGCCCCCTGCCTCGTGGCCCCCTGACGCTCCACCGGCCTCAACCCTGACTCCATATATTCACTTTCGGGGAGAAAAAACCAGGGAGAAGTATTCATCGCGTTTTACGATACGAAGCCGCCGCCAAGCCCTAAACTCTCTCGGGAGGGCTGATCTGGAGTCCGTTCGGGGCTCCGGAGAGGGGAATCCGTCGCCATCGTCATCATCAACCATCCTCCATCACCAATTTCATGATGCTCACCATCGTGCGTGAGTAATTCCAACGTAGGCTTGCTGGACAGTGATGGTTGGATCAGATTTATCATGTAATCGAGTTAGTTTTGTTAGGGTTTGATCCCTAGTATTCACTATGTTCTGAGATTGATGTTGCTATGACTTTGCTATGATTAATGCTTGTCACTAGGGCCCGAGTGCCATGATTTCAGATCTGAACCTATTATGTTTTCATCAATATATGAGAGTTCTTGATCCTATCTTGGAAGTCTATAGTCACCTACTATGTGTCATGATCCGGCAACCCCGAAGTGACAATAATCGGGACAACTCCCGGTGATGACCGTAGTTTGAGGAGTTCATGTATTCACTATGTGTTAATGCTTTGGTCCGGTACTCTATTAAAAGGAGGTCTTAATATCTCTTAGTTTCCAATAGGACCCCGCTGCCACAGGAGGGTAGGACAAAAGATGTCATGCAAGTTCTTTTCCATAAGCATGTATGACTATATTCGAAATACATGCCTACATTACATTGATGAACTGGAGCTAGTTCTGTGTCACCCTAGGTTATGACTGTTACATGATGAACCGCATCCGGCATAATTCTCTATCACCGATCCATTGCCTACGAGCTTTCCATATATTGTTCTCCGCTTATTTACTTTTCCGTTGCTATTGTTATCATCACTACAAAACACCAAAAATATTACTTTTGCTACCGTTACCTTTTACCACCGTTACCACTACTATCATATTACTTTGCTACTAAACACTTTGCTGCAGATATTAAGTTTCCAGGTGTGGTTGAATTGACAACTCAGCTGCTAATACTTGAGAATATTCTTTAGCTCCCCTTGTGTCCAATTAATAAATTTGGGTTGAATACTCTACTCTCGAAAACTGTTGCGATCCCCTATACTTGTGGGTTATCACTCACATGTATATATAGGTGGAGGGGGTGGGGAGGCTGCCTAGGGCGCGCCCCAAGGGGGCTGACAGCTGCCCTAGGCGCCTACCCTGGCCGCGTCGCCCTTCCTTCTTAGGCACATGGGGAGAAGGCAGGAGGGGAGGCGCCCCCCTTTTCCTTTCCTTGAGCGTGGAAGAGAAGGCAAGAGGGGGCTAGCACTCTTCCTTCCTTACCTAGGGCCGGCGGATAAGAGGTGGGGCTCGCCAGCCCCATGTGGGTTGGTGTCCTCTCCCTCGTTGGCCCGTTTGGCCCAATAAGCTTGGCCTTCCGGAACCCCTTTCGATGATCCGATAAATATCCAGTGCATTCCAAAACTCTTCTGGAGACCAAATACTATCATCCTATATATCAATCTTTACCTCTGGACCATTCCGGAGCTCCTCGTCATGTATGTGATCTCATCAGAGACTCCAAACAACATTCGGTCAACAACATACATAACTCATATAATACTATACGTCAATGAACGTTAAGCATGCGGGCCCTACAGGTTCGAGAATGACGTAGACATGACCGAGGTGCTTCTCCAGTCAATAACCAATAGCGGAATCTGGATACCCATATTAGTTCCTACATATTCTTCGAAGATCTTTATCGGTCGAACCTTTACGACAACATACGTAGTTCCCTTTGTCCGTCAGTATGCTACTTGCCCGAGATTCGATCATCGGTATCTCCATAACTAGTTCAATCTAGTTACTGGCAAGTCTCTTTACTCGTTTTGTAATACATCATCTTGTAACTAACTCCTTAGTTACTTTGCTTGCAAGATTCTTGTGATGTTGCATTACCGAGAGGGCCCAGAGATACCTCTCTTTCATACAAAGTGACAAATCCCAATCTCGATTCACGCCAAATCAACAAACACCTTCAGAGATAGCTGTAGGGCACCTTTATGATCACCCAGTTACGAAGTGATGTTTGATAGCACACAAGGTATTCCTCCGGTATCTTGGAGTTGCATGCTCTCATGGTCGAAGGACTATGTATTTTACATCAAGAAAGCAGTAGCAATAAACAGAATGATCATATGCTAAGCTAACAGATGGGTCTTGTCCATCACATCATTCTCCTAATGATGTGATCCCGTTATCAAATGACAACTCATGTCTATGGCCAGGAAACCTTAACCATCTTTTGATCAACGAGCTAGTCTAGTAGAGGCTTACTAGGGACTTGGTATTTGCTTATGTATTCAACATGTATTTAAATTTCTGATCAATACAATTATAGCATGAATAATAAACATTTATCATGATTAAGGAAATATAATAATAACCACTTTATTATTGCCACTAGGGCATATTTCCAACAGTCTCCCACTTGCACTAGACTCAATAATCTAGACTACATAGTAATGAATCTAACACCCATGGAATCTTGGTGCTGATCATGTTTTGCCCGCGAAAGAGGTTTAGTCAATGGGTCTGCCACATTCATATCCGTATGTAATCTAGATTCTCTTGTGAAATCTGGATTCCTTTGCCAAAGCAATTGCACCAGTATTGTGATAACCCACAAGTATAGGGGATCAATTGTAGCCTCTTTCGATAAGTAAGAGTGTGGAACCCAACGAGGAGCTAAAGGTAGAACAAATATTCCCTCAAGTTCTATCGACCATCGATACAACTCTACGCACGCTTAACGTTCGCTTTACCTAGAACAAGTATAAAACTATAAGTACTTTGTAGGTGTAACAGGATAGGTTTGCAAGAATATAAAGAGCATGTAAATAAAAACTAGGGGCTGTTTTAGGTAAATAAGCAATAAAGTTAGTATAGCGAGTGTGGAAAAGTGGTGGTAGGAGTTGCAAAATTGTCCCAAAGAAATTGACTACTCTACTAGACCGATAGCAAGTTTTATGTGGGAGAGGCCACTGCTAGCATGTCATCCCTGACTTGAAATTCTATGCACTTATGATTGGAACTATTAGCAAGCATCCGCAACTACTAACGTTCATTAAGGTAAAATCCAACCATAGCATTAATATATTGGTCCCCCTTCAATCCTGTATGCATCAATTTCTATGCTAGGTTGAAGCTTCTGTCACTCTTGCCCTCCAATACATAGTCCTATCAACATACAACTAACCCTATGGTGTGATCCACGCGCGCACTCATATGATGGGCACCAAAGGACAACATCATAATCACAAGCAAATTAAACAAATCATAGCAATTCACCAATTACCGATAGGACAACGAAAATCTACTCAGACATCATAGGATGGCAACACACCATTAGGTAATAATATGAAGCATAAAGCACCATGTTTAAGTATAGGGTACAGTGGGTTGCGGGAGAGTGGACCGTTGTAGATAGATGGGGGAAGGTGATGAAGATGACGGAGGTGTTGGTGTAGATTGTCGTCACACGATGATGGCCTCGGCGGTGTTCCGGCGCCACCGGGAGAGAGGGGGAGAGAGCCCCCCTTCTTATTCTTCTTCTTACTTGACCTTATCCCTCGATGGGAGAAGGGTTTACCCCCTGGTCCAGGGCCTCCATGGTGGCGGAGGGGCGAGAGCCCCTCCGAGATTGGATTCGTCTCTCTGTCTCTCTGTTTCTGCGTTTAGATGCTGGCCTTTCACCGTTTCTTATATTCCCAGAGATCTGTAACTCCGATTGGGCTGAAATTTGAACACGATTTGTATCCGGATATTGGCTTTCTTGCGGCGAAAGAAGGGCACCAACCACCTTATCGGGTGGCCACGAGGGTCAGGGGCGCGCCCCCTGCCTCGTGGCCCCCTCGGGCATCGTCTCGCGTTGATTCTTCTTCCAAAAATCACATATATTCCAAAAAAATCTCCGTAAGTTTTTATCCCTTTTGGACTCCATTTGATATGGATTTTCTGCGAAACAAAAAACATGCAACAAACAGGAACTGGCACTGGGCACTGGATCAATATGTTAGTCCCGGAAATATTATAAAAAGTTGCCAAAAGTATATGAAAGTTGTATAATATTGGCATGGAACAATCAAAAATTATAGATACATAGAGACGTATCAGCATCCCCAAGCTTAATTCCTGCTCGTCCTCGAGTAGGTAAATGATAAAAAAATAATTTTTGATGTGGAATGCTACCTAGCATAATCTTGATCATGTAATCTAATCATGGCATGAATATTAAGACACGAGTGCTTCAAAGCAATAGTCTATCATTTGACATTAAGACAATAATACTTCAAGCATACTAATAAAGCAATCATTTATTTTCAAAATAACATGGCCGAAGAAAGTTATCCCTACAAAATCATATGGTCTGTCTATGCTCCATCTTCACCACACAAAGCATTCAAATCATGCACAACCCCGATGACAGGCCAAGCAATTGTTTCATGCTTTTGATGTTCTCAAACCTTTTCAACTTTCACACAATACATGGGCGTGAGCCATGGATATAACACTATAGGTGGAATTGAATATGATGGTGGAGGTTGTGTGGAGAAGACAAAAAGGGAAATGTCTCACATAAACGCGGCTAATCAACGGGCTATGGAGATTCCCATCAATTGATGTCAATGCGAGGAGTAGGGATTGCCATGCAACAGATGCACTAGAGCTATAAGTGTACGAAAGCTCAAACTGAAACTAAGTGGGTGTGCATCCAACTTGCTTGCTCATGAAGACCTAGGGCACTTGAGGAATTCCATCCTTGGAATATACAAGCCAAGTTCTATAATGAAAATTCTCACTAGTATATGAAAGTGATAACTCAAGAGACTCTCTATATGAAGAACATGGTGCTACTCGGAAGCACAAGTGTGGTAAAAGGATAATAACATTGTCCCTTCTCTCTTTTCTTTCATTTTTTATTATTATTTATTATTTATTTTAGTTTTTTCTCTTTTTTGTAGGCTTCTTTGGCCTCTCTCTTTTTTTTGGGGGGGGGGGGCTTCTCTGGCCACTTTTATTTTGATAACCTCACATGTGACAATGTTCTAATAATGATGATCATCACACTTTTATTTACTTACAACTCAATATTACAACTCAATACTAGAACAAAGATATGACTCTATATGAATGCCTCCAGCGGTATACAGGGATGTGCAATGA
>NC_041382.1:171693716-171697101 GCF_002162155.2 Triticum dicoccoides | reverse complement strand
GAAAGTGATAACTCAAGAGACTCTCTATATGAAGAACATGGTGCTACTCGGAAGCACAAGTGTGGTAAAAGGATAATAACATTGTCCCTTCTCTCTTTTCTTTCATTTTTTATTATTATTTATTATTTATTTTAGTTTTTTCTCTTTTTTGTAGGCTTCTTTGGCCTCTCTCTTTTTTTTGGGGGGGGGGGCTTCTCTGGCCACTTTTATTTTGATAACCTCACATGTGACAATGTTCTAATAATGATGATCATCACACTTTTATTTACTTACAACTCAATATTACAACTCAATACTAGAACAAAGATATGACTCTATATGAATGCCTCCAGCGGTATACAGGGATGTGCAATGATCTAGCGTAACAATGACATCAAAAAACGGACAAGCCATGAAAACATCATGCTAGCTATCTTACGATCATGCAAAGCAATATGAAAATGATTCTCAAGTCATGTATATGAAGATGATGGAAGTTGCATGGCAATATATCTCGGAATGGCTATGGAAATGCCATGATAGTGAAGGAAATATGCCCTGGAGGCAATAATAAAGTTGTTATTTATATTTCCTTATATCATGATAAATGTTTATTATTGTGACGCCCCCAATTTGACCGTACACTAATCATACATGCGAATGTGTACAATCAAGATCAAGCACTCACAGGAAGATATCACAACACAACTCTAGACACAAATTAAAATAATACAAGCTTTATATTACAAGCCAGGGGCCTCGAGGGCTCGAATACACAAGAGTTAGCAGAAGCAAAAATATCTGAGTATAGACATAAGTTAAACAAGATTGCCTTAAGAAGGCTAGCACAAAAGAAGTAATGATCGAAAAGTCAAGGCCTCCTGCCCAGGACCTCCTAACTAATCCTCGAACGACAGCAGTTGTGAGCTTTGTGACAACATGGCCGGCGGCGACGAGCTTCAGACGCGACGGGAACGGCGGCTACGAACACGGATTCGAGAAATAGGGAGAGGGCTTTCGAGCGGGAGCTCACCGGGGAGCGCATGAAAGGCTCAGCGAGGGCCGGGAGTGTAGGACGACGACGGGGTCGACGGAGGTGCGCTCGTGGCTGAAGGTTGAAGAAAAGTTCAATCCGCTTGATGTAGTGTCCTCGGGCTCGAATGGTGGTGCATAGACAACGTAGGGGACGACGGCGAACCTCCTGGATGCCAACAGACGATGAACGGTAGCCGATAGCCACGTGTACAGCGACGGCGCGGCGACGGCTACGCTCGGGCATCGAAGAAATCAAGGAGAGCGAGGCAAGGGGGTAAATGTGGGGGGGCTAGGGTTGACGACGGGGCGCCGGGACTTGTAGGGCGAGGCCTTAACCACCATGGCGTCGTGGATGGCCGCCACGCCTCCCCTGCCTCCTGTAGCAATAGGTTGAAGGAGCTGGGGATGGGCTAGGCCTATTTTGCTAAATGGGCCATGGGCCAGTAGATTTGGTTTCTTTTCTTTTTATTAGTAGGTTCCCCCTTTTCTTTCCTGTTTTCTTAGTTATGACCGTTTTGTATTAAGTTTAAGTACTAAATGGTTTTAGTTAAAGTTGAAACTTCCCACAAAATTATGTTCTGATATTTTGGTGTTGTCTAAAAAGTTTGGGGTTATTTGGAAAATAGTTAAAAATAGGTTTACATTTAAATGGGCATAATAAGTGTTGCTTGTCCACATTAATTATTCCTAGGGGCCATTTAAAAATCCATTTAATGTTGGTTCCTACCTCCTAAATACTTAGCGAATAATTCTAAACCCTCGAACATTTTTATTTGACAGTTTGAAGAAATAAGAATTTGACTTGTTATTTGAAATCGGTAAATTGTTTTTGAACCATCGCGAGATTAATAACAGCAATCACAGTGACGTGGCATAATTAGCAGAGATTCACTGTAGCTTAATTATCTGGGCGTCACAATTCTCCTCCACTACAAGAAATCTCGTCCCAGGATTTAAGAGGCGGAGTAAAGGGGCAAGGTTCTGGACACGAAATTCTAGCGATTGTTCTCGGTCTTGGTTGCTCTTCTCGAAGAGGTTGATCCATTACGTTGATGTCTTCATTTCTCTACTTCAGGTCATCCTTTCGTGGAGAATTCCATCGTGCTTACAAAAGAATAAAGTGTGGGTATTCCGGAAGAATGAACCTCTACAAGGTTGATTATTATCTAGTAGATAACATCGAGGAAGGTGGTGGAAGGTAACTCTCGAATTGAAACTTAAGAAAATATCGAGAGCATGGTAAGAAGGTACCATGGGAAATTTCGAATGGGCAGGAAATCGTTCGATGCCTGAAACAAAGTGCAATAGGGGTCCAGAGCAACGAGATTAAGTATTGCTTCTATTACTAGAGTAGATCACTAGGAAGGTGGCTCGTGAACTACATACGAGGCCACACGCGAGGAATAACTTGGGAAACCGGGGGGTGTAGGAGAGTCAGGTTTCGATCCTGGGACCCGTGGGTTATGGGCTCACCATGTGGGTTAACAGTAGGAAGGTGATGATGTCTTACACGATCATGTAAGCAAGGTATGTCAGAGGATAGCCTATCAGTTATGTCGACAACAACATCGTGTAACGCCCCGTATGTAACTTGCCATAATTGTATTCCAACTCTTGCCATTTTTGGCTCTAAGTTATGATATTCCCTCGTGGTTGGGTTTTGTCCTCGTTTTGCTTTTTTGTCCATGTCATGCATCTCATATCAGGTCATCATGTGCATTGCATTTGCATACGTGTTCGTCTCATGCATCCGAGCTTTTCCCCGTTGTCCGTTTTGCGATCCGACAATCCTATGTCCTCCGGCGCTCCCTTTTGTCTCTTTTCGTGTGCGGGTGTTAAACTTTCTCGGATTGGACCGAGATTTGCCAAGCGGCCTTGGTACACCACCTGTAGACCGCCTATCAAATTTCGTGTCATTTGGAGTATGTATGATACTCCAACGGTTAACCGAGGAACCGTGAAGGCCTAGTGTGTGTTGCAGCCCAACACCCCTCCAAAGTGGCCCAAAAACCCATCCAAACCCCCTCCATCCTCTCGGCCATTTGATCACAATCGCGTGGCCGAAAATCGCACCTCATTTGGACTCTCCTAGCTCCCTCTACCTATATAAAGGCCTTCCCCTCCGAAATTCAGGCGAAACCCTAGTCTAGCTCCTCCCACCGCCACCGGACGCATCCGCCGGCGCCGGACATGTCCGCCGCCACCTCCCTCGCCCAATCCGCGCCTGCCATGTGGCGCCACCGCGCCGTCCCTGCCGCGGCCCAGGTCGGGGCCCCGGCCCGCATCACCGCCCTCCCGCGCCTGCGGTCGCCCGCGCGTCTCCTCCGCCTGCCCACACCGTCCCCGGCCTCCACCGCCGCCCCTACCTCGC
>NC_041382.1:171669238-171693408 GCF_002162155.2 Triticum dicoccoides | reverse complement strand
GACTCCGCCGCCGCCGTTCACCGCTCCTCCGGCCGCCGAGCTCCGCGCCACCGCCTGGGAGGCCGCGCCCGTCCGACCCCGAGCCCCGTGCGCCGCCTCTTACTCTCCATGTCGCCGGATCCGCGAGTCCGGCGAGCCCCCCTAGCTCCGGCCACCGCGGGAGAACACCGACGAGCCTCAAAGTCCGCGCCCAGATCTAGATCCACACTAGGGTTGAACCTTGTTTTCCCCTCTAAGTCCTTTTATTTTACATTCTGAAGCCATGTTCATTGCATCATAACTCTGTCACCATAGCTCCGTTTCGTGCGTGTGGCATATCAAATTGTTCATCTGGATGTCCTCTTCATTTTGTCACATTGCACCATGCTTGTTTGAGTCCATCTTGATGCCCTAATGACTGTTGCAAGAGTGCTATAAAATGTTAGTTCCTATTTCTTATCAGTTTATGAGCATTGCCATGATTATTGTGTGCTGCATATGGACTTGAGCTCTACATGTGTTTTGGGCTACGCCATGCCATCTTTACAGGGGTGTATTCCATGTATTTTTGTGATCAATGTGGTGACTAGCACATGCATGCAAAGTAGCTCTCGTAATATTGTTGATTTCAGGGACTTAGAATTCTACTAAGTCATTTCCCTGCTGTTATTTTTATGCCATGTATTCATGTTGCTGCAGTGAGATTCATGCTTCTTTTGAGTATGTTCAGTAAGAATGATTTGTGCATATGGTTATTCTATATCCATCCATGCTCCTGTTTGCATTTATGGAGTACCCTAGCATGACTCAATCTTGCTCTACTTTTGCTACAAAAAGTTTCTGGTAGATTGTTTACGTGTTAATCAATTTTGCCAAGGTTGTTGTAGTTGATCCATGCATGCTATGAGATTGTTCTTGCCATGGTTAGCTTCTTGAACATGTCTTATTGCTGGTAGTATGCTTATCTTGTCATGCAATGCCTTGTGTTAAGTGCATCGAGCTCGCAAACATGCCTTCATAACTCTGTTTTTGCCATGTCCAGTTTTCTGCTAAGTCTGAATCTGTTAACGAAACTTGCTATGTTTACATGGGTGCCATCATATCTTTTGATCCTTTTTGGATTATGGTCAGTAAGGGACTTTTGTTATATGCTTTGAGTAGATTCATGACATGCCTTTGTTTGCTATGTTCTGTTCCTGTAGCATGTTGTTATCTTGCTCTAAACATTGCTTCCTGATGTTAATTCCTGGCATGTTAGTATTTTCACAAAGTCTGTGATGCTGATATCTTTTGCACTTTTGCCATGCTTGTTTGAACCTGCTATTGTGTGATTTAGCCATAGCTCAGTGTTCATATTTTGTCAAGAATCTTGAGTAGATCAATGTTGCTATGTTGGAGTGCAGTAGCTTAGTTTCTTGTTGTATTTTAGATGACATCGTGCTGTTAATCGCAGAATCGTGCCATTCTTGTTTTGCTTGCCATTTGCAAACCATGTATCCGATTCCGGTGATCTTTATATCGATTTCGACCGAAATCAACTCATCTTTCCAGCGGCACTCTTGGTTTGCCAATTTGAGGCCTGGTTCAATCTTTTCCTTCCGGAGCACGCATATGCATTGCATAGCACATCCCGCATACCATGCCATGTTTTGCATCATGTTGCTTGCGCATTGCATCGTGGTTGATTGTGGTTTCCTTTGCTTGTGTTCTTGCCTTGGGTAGAGCTGGGAGACGATTTCATGATCGAGGAACCCATTGAGTACGCTTACGAGGATCAAGCTTACGTCAACTCAGAGAACTTTGCAGGCAAGATGACCATACCCTCGAAATCACTTCTATCTTTGCTTGCTAGTTGCTCTCTCTATTGCTATGCCGCAATACCTACCACTTGCATTATCATGCCTCCCATATTGCCATGTCAAGCTCTAACCCACCTTTCCTAGCAAACCGTTGTTTGGCTATGTTACTGCTTTGCTCAGTCCCTCTTATAGCGTTGCTAGTTGCAGGTGAAGATGGAGTTTGTTCCTTGTTGGAACATGATTATTGTTGGGATATCATTATTATATCTTGTTTACTTTAATGCATCTATATACTTGGTAAAGGGTGGAAGGCTCGGCCTTATGCCTGGTGTTTTGTTCCAATCTTGCCACCCTAGTTTCCGTCATACTGGTGTTATGTTCCTTGATTTTGTGTTCCTTACGCGGTTGGGTTATAATGGGAACCCCTTGACAGTTCGCCTTGAATAAAACTCCTCCAGCAAGGCCCAACCTTGGTTTTACCATTTTCCACCTAAGCCTTTTTCCCTTGGGTTCCGCGGACTCAAGGGTCATCTTTATTTTAAACCCCCGGGCCAGTGCTCCTCTGAGTGTTGGTCCAACCTATCAGCAGCCGGTGGCCACCAGGGGCAACTCTGGGTTGGCCTACCGGAATCTTGGACAATCCGGTGTGCCCTGAGAACGAGATATGTGCAGCTCCTATCGGGATTTGTCGGCACATTCGGGTGGCTTTGCTAGTCTTGTTTTACCATCATCGAAATGTCTTGTAACCGGGATTCCGAGTCTGACCGGGTCGTCCTGGGAGAAGGAATATCCTTCGTTGACCGTGAGAGCTTGTGATGGGCTAAGTTGGGAAACTCCTACAGGGTTTTGAACTTTCGAAAGCCGTGCCCGCGGTTATGGGCAGATGGGAATTTGTTAATATCCGGTTGTAGAAAACCTGGCACTTAACTTAATTAAAATGAATCAGCAGCGTGTGTAGTCGTGATGGTCTCTTTTCGGCGGAGTCCGGGAAGAGAACAAGGTCTCGAGTTATGCTTAAACGTAAGTAGTTTTAGGATCACATCTTGATCTTTGTAGCTTCTTGACCGTGCTTTGCTTCTCTTCTCGCTCTCATTTTTGTAAGGTCGCCACCATATATGCTAGTGCTTGCTGCAGCTCCACCTCACTACCTTTTCCTACCCATTAAGCTTAATTAGTCTTGATCGCGAGGGTGTGAGATTGCTGAGTCCCCGTGACTCACAGATTACTTCCAAAACCAGATGCAGGTGCCAATGATGCCAGTGAAGGGGACGCGACCAAACTCAAGTGGGAGTTTGACGAGGATTCAGGACGTTACTATGTGTCTTTTCCGGACGACCAGTAGAGGAGCCCAGTTGGGGCGATCGGGGATCTATGCATTTGGGGTTGTCTTTATTTTGGTTCCGTAGTCGGACCTTGATTGTATTCTGGATGATGTAATGCTATATTTATGTATTGTGTGAAGTGGCGATTATAAGCCAACTCTTTATCCATTTCTTATTCAGTACATGGGATGTGTAAAGATTACCCCTCTTGCGACATGCCTACCATGCGGTTATGCCTCTAAGCCGTGCTCCGACACGTGGGAGATATAACCGCATCATGGGTGTTACACATCGATACCAAGGGCGAGGGACAAAGAGAACCATTTTCCTGCTCGTTGAAACAAGGCGGACCAATAGGCAAAGTTCTCGTCCATCGATGGTTACCGAAATGTCATCAACAATAGTAACACAGTCTCACTGACAAGGTTGTACACCAGGGTGTTTACACAAGCAGCGAATCATTACTGCTTAGATCATATAAACCACGAGAAAGGTTAAACAAGACAATGGAAAGGAAAATGTGATTATCTGATTAAACAGAATAATGGAAAGGAAAATGTGTTTAAACACATATCTCAGGGGTATATCCTTCCCAAGGACAAGTAGAGCATGATATCCATGACAAGATAGAAAGTAGAAAACCATTTAGGTAATGGGAGAGAATTTTCATGGCATTACCCATACAATGGTGTTAGGATAACTGATAAAGAAAATTTAGCATTGTGCTTCAAATATTCCTATTGAAGATCGGAGTACCACAGTCATGCTTCGAGATAACATTGACATGGTCATCAAGCAAAGATCAGACTTTGGATACACAAAGGATCCATCTGGAACAACTTATAGAATAAGTCTTACAATTTCCTCATGGAAGAATGGTTAACCTCGCTAAAAAGGAAACTATAACAATAGTTCCTCCGGCCAGGTGTGCTAGGCACGATATCACCTTACCGGGTCATATAAAGATCAATGTTATTACTCTTGGAAATATGTTCCCACCATCATATTACACCAAGATTTAGATCTGATTGGTGTCAGGATACCTCGAACTTAGGATGCCTGCGAAGAAAAGGTGCAACACAAATTGACGAGATGACAATGTAAGATTTTTGGGAAATGAACTATGGGAGTGAGTTCCAACACAAGAGTTCATTAAACCAAGGAGAGGATGATGTGGCTGATGGGCTCAGGGACAATCCATCGAGATTTCCAAAAAGATGGATTTCCACAGTCGTGTGAACAAGGAGATAACATTTGTCAAGTCAAATAATATAATGATGTATGCTCGAGGAAAACATACACAATTAAACATTGGTTGAAAGGTGCACCCAAAATATGGACTTAGGTAGCGTGATCAATGTTAGAATGGTGATTCGATAACCAATGGTCTAAGAATGAAATGTCGACCATTAACTTCAGAGCAATAGGGTTGCTTGAATTACAGAGTCCAAGCAGCATCGTTCACTTGTTGACGTTCCCGGTTAGTCAATACGGGGACCAAGGAAGGATGGTGCTTGCGAGAAGTATCTCTATACCAAGAATTCTTAAGAGGTGGAGCAATCCTTGTAACATCCTTGACATAAAGGTCAATAATACTTCAAGGTTGAACATAATACAAACTAGATAGCAAGTAGCATCCATAACATGAACAAGTTTATGATGAAAGGAAGGAAAATATGTTGTCGATGGTAACTCAAATTACCAAGGGACGAGGATGGCACTTACCATCATGAATTCGATTGATATCCTGGAAGGAGTCAAAATGTTGTTGATGATCATGACAAATTTTGTCAAGAGGCTCCACGAAGATGTAATCGATCGGCGATGACGTCAAGTCAAAGGAATGATGAGTGAAAGGTTAATGGAACCAAGGGTATGACACAAGCTCCAAACCAAGCTTGCTTTTCAAAGCGAAATGATATGATGAGGAAGATCGACATAAGCTTAGCTCATCGTTAAAAATTGTGCTTCAGGAAGAAGAACCAGGTAGCACAGTTAAAATTTAGCACGATAATGATATAGACGATCAGGCTTGGGATGACTTGAATGATTATTAAAGTCGTAAGCAACGAAAATTACTTAAGAGTTATTGAATCGGAGTGCGGAATTGATTAACTTATAGGTGTCCTTGAGTGTCTAACAACTGAGAACCCGGGGAAAATTGGAATTGGTGAGAAATAATACTTGAAGAACTCATAAGAAGTAATATGGTTCTGTGATATTATCAAGATACCACGGGGGAATACTCGAAGGTAGATCATAATAGAGGTTGGACGGGTGCATTGATCTGCAGAGGACAAGTGGTTTAACTTGTCTGAGAAAAGGAATCAAGGAGTATCAATATGGCCGAACCCATGATTGCAGAAGACCAGATCCCAGATATAATATGAATATACCAAGGGAATAATTAATTTAAGAGAAGCTTTAATGATAAGATCTACATCGTTTCCATGGGCGTGAACACAAGTTCAAGGTCGACTCCCACTTCTCCAATGCATAACCTTTCATTCACTTCTCGTGTTTGATGAAGTTGTAGTGTTGAAATTTTATCTGGAAAAATACCAGAAGAGTATGGCTCGTGAAAACTTTCGGGTTCATACGGTTTGGGGAAGGCATAGGTTCAACCCATCGGGGCATCTTAGGAGCATATACTACAAATTTCAAGAATACATAACACAAGCTCGATAGTAGAGCATGCTTGAGCCAACAGAGGATACAATTTACCAAAGGCATTATGTATCTGAGGAAAGGCTCGCAAGCTTATTGAATAAGAAGGACGTTGTCGGTTAAAACACGACAAAGGGTCTGGTGGTCCACAAGGGATCTGATGTGAGCATCGGTACTCAACCAGAGGAAGAAAGAATGCAAGGAGATCAGATTATAGAAACAACTGACTAACTCAAAGCTCAAATGCAAAGGAATTATTAATTCCAAGACAAGGGATCAGAAGCAATGCTCTGATTAGGGATGGATAAGATAAATAGCCTTAGGGTTACAATTAACAGCAATTTGATTGGTCAAGATCCAACTCATGTTTAAAATGGTGTCTGAGCCGGAAGAAAGAATTCTAAGATACTTCTGAGGATTGCAAGCAATCGCAACATATTGAATCAATGGACTCAAAATGATAATGACAATGGATGTCAACAAGATTACTAGACTTATGGGATTAATCATAATGCATGCAAGCAAGAATTTTAAAAGCAATAGGTTGTTGAGGATCTTCGAAAGATCGAATGGCAATTCGAAGACTTCTGTGAAATACATTGATCAACTGGGGATGAGTGGATACTCGATAAGTGCGAGAAATTATACGTAGGGGTATTCAGGTGGTAAAGAAATGCAAGGCGGTAGGCACAAAGGATTCTCAGACTATCGGAGAATTTTTCAGGGTATCAAGTAATATCAAGGGCAACTGGGAATGAAGATATGAACGACAAGTGTAAGTAGTTATCCACAAGGATTTATCAATGAAAGGGAATTGCAAAAGCGATGGCACAAGTCTCGAGAGAACATCATAGAGTATCTTCAGAATCTTCTGGTGCAGCAGGCGATCATCTGTTAAGGGGATCTCCAGGTGAAAGTGATCACGAGATCCTAATGTTAGATTTAGCAAAATTCATTTAACCCGAATAGAAGAGAGATCAGAGTCCCAGAGTATAGACGAGGAATAAAAGATCCTAATACCACCCAATGGCGACGTGGGCCCATAAGGCTCACAGCCATGTTAGTAAAAGTTTTGTAATGTCTAGACTCAACTTCGGCCAAGGAGTTTGGAAGGGGGATTCCTACAGGTAGTTGGCTCTGATACCAACTTATGACGCCCCCGATTTGACCATACACTAATCATACACGCGAATATGTACGATCGAGATCAAGGACTCACGGGAAGATATCACAACACAACTCTAGACACAAATTAAAATAATACAAACTTTATATTACAAGCCGGGGGCCTCGAGGGCTCAAATACATAAGCTCGAATACACAAGAGTCAGTGGAAGCAAAAATATCTGAGTACAGACATAAGTTAAACAAGATTGCCTTAAGAGGGCTAGCACAAAAGTAGCAATGATCGAAAAGGCAAGGCCTCCTGCCCGGGACATCCTAACTACTCCTTGAAAGTTGAACTCCACGTAGAATCATCCTCGGGATCCTCGGGATCCTCTGGCTCCTGGACTCCATCATATGATCACAGTAACCAGGAAAAGGGGAAAAAGAAGTAGGAAAGCAACCATGAGTACTCATCCAAAGTACTCGCAAGCAAGGATCTACACTACATATGCATTGGTATCAATGAAATGGGTAGTATATATACGTGGACTGAATTGCAGAATGCCAGAATAGAGGGGGATAGCTAGTCCTATCGAAGACTACGCTTCTGGCAGCCTCCATCTTGAAGCAGTAGAAGAGAGTAGATGGTAAGTTAACTAAGTATCATCACAAAGCATAATCCTACCCGGCGATCCTCTCCTCGTCGCCCTATGAGAGAGCGATCACCGAGTTGTATCTGGCACTTGAAAGGGTGTGTTCTATTAAGTATCGAATTCTAGTTGTTATAAGGTCAAGGTACAACTCCGGGTCGTCCTTTTACCGAGGGACACGACTAGTCGAATAGATAAACTTCCCTGCATGGGTGCACCACATTCCCCAACATGTTCGATCCCCTTTGGTCGGACACACTTTCCTGGGTCATGCCCGGCCTCAGAAGATCAAAACGTCGCAGCCCCACCTAGGCTCAACAGAGAGGTCAGTGATACGTCTCCAACGTATCTATATTTTTTTATTGTTCCATGTTATTATATTATCCGTTTTGGATGTTTATGGGCTTTATTAAACACTTCTATATTATTTTTGGACTAACCTATTAACCCAGAGCACAATGCCAGTTTTTGTTTTTTTCCTTGGTTCAGTGTTTCACAGAAAAGGAATATCAAACGGAGTCCAAACGGAATGAAACCTTCAGGAGCGTGATTTTTGGAATGAACATGATCCAGGAGACTTGGAGTTGAAGTCAAGGAAGCTTCGAGGTGGCCACAAGGCAGGGAGGCGCGCATGCCCCCCTGGGCGCACCCCCACCCTCGTGGGCCCCTCGTGGCTCCCCTGACCGACTTCTTTCGCCTATATATGTCCATATACCCTAAAAACATTGGGGAACACAATAGATCGGGAGTTTCGCCGCCAGAAGCCTCCATAGCCACCGAAAACCAATCTAGACCCATTCTGGCACCCTGTCGGAGGGGGGAATCCCTCTCCGGTGGCCATCTTCATCATCCCGGCGCTCTCCATGACGAGGAGGGAGTAGTCCATCCTCGGGGTTGAGGGTATGTACCAGTAGCTATGTGTTTTATCTCTCTCTCGTGTTCTTGAGGTGATACGATCTTGATGTATCGCGAACTTTGCTATTATAGTTGGATCTTATGATGTTTCTCCCCCTCTACTCTCTTGTAATGGATTGAGTTTTCCCTTTGAAGTTATCTTATCGGATTGAGTCTTTAAGGATTTGAGAACACTTGATGTATGTCTTGCACGTGCTTATCTGTGGTGACAATGGGATATCACGTGATCCACTTAATGTATGTTTTGGTGATCAACTTGTGAGTTCCATGCCCTCGTGAAGTTATGCATAGGGGTTGGCACACGTTTTCGTCTTGACTCTCCGGTAGAAACTTTGGGACACTCTTTGAAGTTCTTTGTGTTGGTTGAATAGATGAATCTGAGATTGTGTGATGCATATCGTATAATCATACCCACGGATACTTGAGGTGACATTGGAGTATCTAGGTGACATTAGGGTTTTGGTTGATTTGCGTCTTAAGGTGTTATTCTAGTACAAACTCTATGATAGATCAAACGGAAAGAATAGCTTCATGTTATTTTACTACGGACTCTTGAATAGATCGATCAGAAAGGATAACTTTGAGGTGGTTTCGTACCCTACCATAATCTCTTCATTTGTTCTCCGCTATTAGTGACTTGGGAGTGACTATTTGTTGCATGTTGAGGGATAGTTATATAATCCAATTATGTTATTATTGTTGAGAGAATTTGCACTAGTGAAAATATGAACCCTAGGCCTTGTTTCCTAGCATTGCAATACCGTTTGTGCTCACTTTTATCATTAGTTACCTTGCTGTTTTTATATTTTCAGATTACAAAAACCTTTATCTACTATCCATATTGCACTTGTATCACCATCTCTTCGCCGAACTAGTGCACCTATACAATTTACCATTGTATTGGGTGTGTTGGGGACACAAGAGACTCTTTGTTATTTGGTTGCAGGGTTTTTTGAGAGAGACCATCTTCATCCTACACCTCCCACGGATTGATAAACCTTAGGTCATCCACTTGAGGGAAATTTGCTACTGTCCTACAAACCTCTACACTTGGAGGCCCAACAATGTCTACAAGAAGAAGGTTGTGTAGTAGACATCAAGCTCTTTTCTGGCGCCGTTGCCAGGGAGGTTAGCGCTTGAAGGTATATCTTTAGATCTTGCAATCGAATCTTTTTGTTTCTTGTTTTATCACTAGTTTAGTCTATAAAAGAAAACTACAAAAAATGGAATTAAGGGTATCTCATATGCTTCATATTTTTAATGTCTTTCATGAAAATAAGGATTCCGATAATTGTGCCAAAGTTTTATAAGAAGAATGCATTAGAATGTTTGGCACTAAATCTTTGTATGATGAGCATGATTGCAATGTTGTTAGTATGAATTCCTTTGATATCTATGATGCTAATGATATACGAAGCCACAAGCTTGGGGATGCTATGTTTGATGAAGATGATTTTTTTGTCCCCCAAGTTTTGATAAGAAAATTTATTATGATGATAGCATGCCTCCTATTTATGATGATTATATTGATGAAAGTGGATTTGTAGAGGTCATGACTTTATTTAGTGATGAATCCACTGTTTCGGAAGAGGTTTCAATTGATTATGAGAACAAAGTTGCTATCTATGATGATTATTGTGATGACATGTATGCTTTAAAGAATAATGATATCCATGAAACTTGTCATCATGATTTTAACTTTCAATTGGATTATGCCTCACATGATAGTTATTTTGTTGAGTTTTCTCCCACTACTATTCATGAGAAGAAATTTGCTTATGTGGGGAGTAATACAAATTGTATGCTTGTAGATCATGAAATCAATGCTTTATGTGACAGTTATATTGTGGAATTCATTCATGATGCTACTGAAAATTATTATGAGGGATGAATATATGCTTGTAGGAATTGCAATAATACCAAGTTTCCTCTCTATGTGCTTAAAGTTTTGAAGTATTGCTTGTTTTACCTTCCTATGCAAATTGATTCTTGTTCCCACCAGTTGTTTGCTCAGAAAATCCCTATGCATAGGAAGTGGGTTAGACTTAAATGTGCTAGTCATATTCTTCATGATGCTCTCTTTATGTTTCAATTCTTATCTTTTATGTGAGCATCATTGAAATCAGCATGCCTAGCTAGGGGCGTTAAACGATAGTGCTTGTTAGGAGGCAACCCAATTTCATTTTTGTTCCTGCCTTTTTGTTCCTGTTTAGTAATAAATAATTCATCTAGCCTCTGTTTAGATGTGGTTGTATGATTTTAATTAGTGTTTGTGCCAAGTAGAACCTTTGGGAAGACTTGGGGAAAGTCTTTGCGATCTTGCTGTAAAAAACAGAAACTTTAGCACTCACGAGATTTGCTACCATTTTTTACTGGAGAGTGCTATTTAGTTAATTCTTTTTTCAGATGATTAATAGACAAAATCATCACTTCCAGAAATTTATTTTAGAATTTTTGGGGTTCCATAAGTATACGTTTGATCCATATTACTACAGACTGTTCTGTTTTTGACAGATTCTGTTTTCTATGTGTTGTTTGCTTATTTTGATGAATCTATGAGTAGTATCGGAGGGTATGAACCATACATAAGTTGGAATACAGTAGATATTACACCAATATGAATTTATAATGAGTTAATTATAGTACTTTGAAGTGGTGGTTTGTTTTGTTTTACTAACGGAGCTCACGACATTTTCTTTTAAGTTTTGTGTTGTGAAGTTTTCAAGTTTTGGGTAAGGATTCGATGGACTATGGAATAAGGAGTGGCAAGAGCCTAAGCTTGGGGATGCCCAAGGCACCCCAAGGTAATATTCAAGGACAACCAAGAGCCTAAGCTTGGGGATGCCCCGGAAGGCATCCCCTCTTTCGTCTTCGTTCATCGGTAACTTTACTTGGAGCTATATTTTTATTCACCACATGATATGTGTTTTGCTTGGAGCGTCATTTTGTTTTATTTTGTTTTGCTTGCTGTTTTAATAAAATACCAAGATCTGAAATTATTAAATGTTAGAGAGTCTTCACATAGTTACATAATTATTCAACTGCTCATTGATCTTCACTTATATCTTTTGAGCTATATAGTTTTTGCTCTAGTTCTTCACTTACATCTTTTAGAGCACGGTGGTGGTTTTGTTTTATAGAAACTATTGTTCTCCCATGCTTCACTTATATCATTTTGAGAGTCTTTAGAACAGCATGGTAATTTTATTTTAGGCATAATAAAAACTTTCATATAAGTGCATTGAATACTATGAGAAGTTTGATACTTGATAATTGTTTTGAGATATGGAGATGGTGATATTAGAGTTATGCTAGTTGAGTAGTTGTGAACTTGAGAAATAATTGTGTTGAAGTTTGTGATTCCCGTATCATGCACGTATGGTGAACCGTTATGTGATCAAGTCGGAGCATCATTTATTTATTGATTGCCTTCCATATGAGTGGTGGTCGGGGATGAGCGATGGTCTTTTCCTACCAATCTACCCCCCTAGGAGCATGCGCGTAGTACTTTGTTTTGATGACTAATAGATTTTTGCAATAAGTATGTGAGTTCTTTGTGACTAATGTTGAGTCCATGGATTATACGCACTCTCACCCTTCCACCATTGCTAGCCTCTCTAGTACCGCGCAACTTTCGTCGTTATCATAAACCCACCGTTTACCTTCCTCAAAACAGCCACCATACCTACCTATTATGGCATTTCCATAGCCATTCCGAGATATATTGCCATGCAAATTTCCACCATTCTGTTTATTATGACACGCTTCATCATTGTCATATTGCTTGCATGATCATGTAGTTGGCATCGTATTTGTGGCAAAGCCACTGATCATAATTCTTTCATACATGTCACTCTTGATTCATTGCACATCCCGGTACACCGCTGGAGGCATTCATATAGAGTCATATTTTGTTCTAAGTATCAAATTGTAATTCTTGAGTTGTAAGTAAAAAGAAGTGTGATGATCATCATTATTAGAGCATTTTCCCAGTGAGGAAAGGATGATGGAGACTATGATTCCCCCACAAGTCGGGATGAGACTCCGGACGAAAAAAAGAAAAAAAAAGAGGCCAAAAAAGAAAAAAAGAAAGAAGGCCCAAAAAACAAAAAAGGAGAGAAAAAGAGAGAAGGGAAAATGCTAGTATCCTTTTACCACACTTGTGCTTCAAAGTAGCATCATGATCTTCATGATAGAGAGTCTCCTATGTTGTCACTTTCATATACTAGTGGGAATCTTTCATTATATAACTTGGTTTGTATATTCCAATGATGGGCTTCCTCAAAATGCCCTAGGTCTTCATGAGCAAGCAAGTTGGATGCACACCCACTTAGTTTCTTTTGTTGAGCTTTCATATACTTATAGCTCTAGTGCATCCATTGCATGGCAATCCCTACTCACTCACATTGATATCTATTGATGGGCATCTCCATAGCCCGTTGATACGCCTAGTTGATGTGAGACTATCTTGTCCTTTTTTGTCTTCTCCACAACCACCATTCTATTCCACCTATAGTGCTATGTCCATGGCTCAGGCTCATGTATTGCGTGAAGATTGAAAAAGTTTGAGAACATCAAAAGTATGAAACAATTGCTTGGCTTGTCATCGGGGTTGTGCATGATTTAAATATTTTGTGTGATGAAGATAGAGCATAGCCAGACTATATGATTTTGTAGGGATAGCTTTCTTTGGCCATGTTATTTTGAGAAGACATGATTGCTTTGTTAGTATGCATGAAGTATTATTATTTTTATGTCAATATTAAACTTTTGTCTTGAATCTTATGGATCTGAACATTCATGCCACAATAAAGAAAATTACATTGAGAAATATGTTAGGAAGCACTCCACATCAAAAATTCTGCTTTTATCATTTACCTACTCGAGGATGAGCAGGAATTAAGCTTCGGGATGCTTGATACGTCTCCAACGTATCTATAATTTTTGATTGTTCCATGTTATTATATTATCTTTTTTGGATGTTTATGGGCTTTATTAAACACTTTTATATTATTTTTGGGACTAACCTATTAACCCAGAGCCTAGTGCCAGTTTCTGTTTTTCCCTTGTTTCAGTGTTTCGTTGAAAAGGAATATCAAACGAAGTCCAAACAGAATGAAACCTTCGGGAGCGTGATTTTTGGAACGAACGTGATCGAGGAGACTTGGAGTTGAAGTCAAGGAAGCTTAGAGGTGGCCACGAGGCAGGGAGGCGCGCCTACCCCCTGGGCGCGCCCCCACCCTCGTGGGCCCCTCGTGGCTCCCCTGACCGACTTCTTTCGCCTATATATGTCCATATACCCTAAAAACATCGGGGAACACAATAGATCGGGAGTTCCGCCGCCAGAAGCCTCCGTAGCCACCAAAAACGAATCTAGACCCGTTCTGGCACCCTGCCGGAGGGGAGGAATCCCTATCCAGTGGCCATCTTCATCATCCCGGCGCTCTCCATGATGAGGAGGGAGTAGTCCACCCTCGGGGTTGAGGGTATGTACCAGTAGCTATGTGTTTGATCTCTCTCTCTCTCTCTCTATCTCTCTCTCGTGTTCTTGAGGTGATACGATCTTGATGTATCGCGGGCTTTGCTATTATAGTTGGGTCTTATGATGTTTCTCCCCCTCTACTCTCTTATAGTGGATTGAGTTTTCCCTTTGAAGTTATCTTATTGGATTGAGTCTTTAAGGATTTGGGAACACTTGATGTATGTCTTGCATGTGCTTATCTGTGGTGACAATGGGATATCACGTGATCCACTTGATGTATGTTTTGGTGATCAACTTGCGAGTTCTGTGACCTCGTGAACTTATGCGTAGGGGTTGGCACACGTTTTCATCTTGACTCTCCGGTCGAAACTTTGGGGCACTCTTTGATGTTCTTTGTGTTGGTTGAATAGATGAGTCTGAGATTGTGTGATGCATATGTATAATCATACCCACGGATACTTGAGGTGACATTGGAGTATCTAGGTGACATTAGGGTTTTGGTTGATTTGTGTCTTAAGGTGTTATTCTAGTACGAACTCTATGATAGATCGAACGGAAAGAATAGCTTCATGTTATTTTACTACGGACTCTTGAATAGATCGATCAGAAAGGATAACTTTGAGGTGGTTTCATACCCTACCATAATCTCTTCGTTTGTTCTCCGCTATTAGTGACTTTGGAGTGACTCTTTGTTGCATGTTGAGGTATAGTTATATGATCCAATTATGTTATTATTGTTGAGAGAACTTGCACTAGTGAAAGTATGAACCCTAGGCCTCATTTCCTAGCATTGCAATACCATTTGTGCTCACTTTTATCATTAGTTACCTTGCTATTTTTATATTTTCATATTGCAAAAACCATTATCTACTATCCATATTGCACTTGTATCACCATCTCTTCGCCGAACTAGTGCACCTATACAATTTACCATTGTATTGGGTGTGTTGGGGACACAAGAGACTCTTTGTTATTTGGTTGCAGGGTTGTTTGAGAGAGACCATCTTCATCCTACGCCTCCCACGGATTGATAAACCTTAGGTCATCCACTTGAGGGAAATTTGCTACTGTCCTACAAACCTCTGCACTTGCAGGTTGATACGTCTCCGTTGTATCTACTTTTCCATACACTTTTGCCCTTGTTTTGGACTCTAACTTGCATGATTTGAATGGAACTAACCCGGACTGACGCTGTTTTCAGCAGAATTACCATGGTGTTATTTATGTGCAAAAACAAACATTCTCGGAATGACCTAAAACTTCACGGAGCAACTTTTTGGAAAATATAAAAAATACCTGCAAAAGATGAGGCCAGGGGGCCCACCACCTGTCCACGAGGGTGGGGGTGCCCCCCCCTACCTCGTGGGCCCCCTGGTGCCTCTCTGACTCCATCTCCAACTCTATATATTGTGTTTCAGGGAGAAAAAAATCAGAGAGAAGAATTCATCGCGTTTTACGATACGGAGCCGCCGCCAAGCCCTAAAACCTCCCGGGAGGGCTGATCTGGAGTCCATTCGGGGCTCCGGAGAGGGGAATCCGTCGCCATCATCATCATCAACCATCCTCCATCACCAATTTCATGTTGCTCACCACCGTGTGTGAGTAATTCCATCGTAGGCTTGCTGGACGGTGATGGGTTGGATGGGATCTATCATGTAATCGAGTTAGTTTTGTTAGGGTTTGATCCCTAGTATCCACTATGTTCTGAGATTGATGTTGCTATGACTTTGCTATGCTTAATGCTTGTCACTAGGGCCCGAGTGCCATGATTTCAGATCTGAACCTATTATGTTTTCATCAATATATGAGTGTTCTTGATCCTATCTTGCAAGTCTATAGTCACCTATTATGTGTTATGATCCGCTAACCCCGAAGTGACAATAATCGGGATACTTACCGGTGATGACCGTAGTTTGAGGAGTTCATGTATTCACTATGTGTTAATGCTTTGTTCCGGTACTCTATTAAAAGGAGGCCTTAATATCCCTTAGTTTTCGTAAGGACCCCGCTGCCACGGGAGGGTAGAACAAAAGATGTCATGCAAGTTCTTTTCCATAAGCATGTATGACTATGTTCGGAATACATGCCTACATTATATCAATGAACTGGAGCTAGTTCTGTGTCACCCTAGGTTATGACTGTTACATGATGAACCACATCGGGCATAATTCTCCATCACCGATCCATTGCCTACGAGCTTTCCATATATTGTTCTTCGCTTATTTACTTTCCCGTTGCTATTGCTATCATCACAGGCCCAACAACGTCTACAAGAATAAGGTTGTGTAGTAGACATCAGTCAGCACGCCGGTCTAAATCCTATGGTGCAGGGGTCTGGGCCCATCGCCCATTGCACATGTGCACGTTGCGAACGCGGCCGGTAAGCAGACCTAGCCTCCCTAATACAAGAGAAGGCGTTCTAGTCCAATCCGGCACGCGCCGCTCAATCGCTGACGTCAAGAAGGCTTCAGTTGATACCACGACATCGAGTGCCCATAATTGTTCCCGCGTAGTTGGTTAGTGCGTATAGGCCAGTGGCTAGACTCAGATCAAATACCAAGATCTCGTTAAGCGTGTTATTTTGAAGTAACCGCGAACGCAGACCAGGGCCAGTCCACCTCTCTCCTAGGTGGTCTCAACCGGCCCTATCGCTCCGCCATAAAGAAATAGTCGGGGGCCGTCGGGAACCCAGGCCCACCTCTACCTGGATGGAACCACCTGCCCCTTCAGCCCCCACATCGGAATCACTTGTGGGTACTCTACGAGCTGAGCCGACTTTAGCCACCACATGTTCACATATTATGGCCCGATAGTATAGCATAGCAGGTGGACAAGAATGTAGGGCCACTGATGGAATACTAGCATCCTATACTAAGCATTTAGGATTACAGGTAAAGGTAACAACAGTAGTACCAAAGACATGCTATGCATCAGGATAGGATTAACGGAAAGCAGTAACATGCTACACTACTCTAATGCAAGCAGTAGAGAGAAGAATAGGTGATATCTGGATCAAGGGGGGCTTGCCTGGTTGCTCTGGCAAGAAGGAGGGGTCGTCAACACCATAGTCGTATTGGGTAGCAGCGGCGTCGGTCTCGGTGTCTAGCAAGACAAGAGGGGGGAAAACGATAAATATAATGCAAACATATGCATGACATGACAATGAGCGGTGCTACGTGTGCCCTAACGCGGTAGTAGGTGATACCGGTTGTCGTGGATTTGTCATGGTAGATGTCCTTAGTGTGAGGACTTAGTCGTGAGGCCAACACATCTATGTGGTAGCTTGAGAGGGGTTGGTCGAAATCGAGAGACACGAGGTTTTACCCAGGTTCGGCCCCTCATGGTGGAGATAAAATCCTACATCATGCTTCATTGATATTGATCATGGTGCTCACGATTACAAGGGTGATCTATCTCGAGAGCTATAGACTTGTCTGTCTAACCCTAACTTGTGAAACTGTCCCTCTTGGGGTGCCCTGCCCTCCTTATATATGTTGAAGGGGCGGGTTACATGACTAGTCCTAGTAGGATTAGGAATACTCTATTACAAGTGAAGTCCTAGTCTTGCTTCCTTTGTAAGAGAATATTCCTTATGCTTTAAACCGACCCACCATAAAATGAGTCGGCCTTCCATGAGCCGCCTTCTAGGCCACCGGGTCTTGTCGCTCCTCTGACCCACCTGTCGGGGTACCAATGAGTCACCAGGCCCAGCCGGGTCATCAGTGAGTGAAGAGATCCGGGCGGGTCACTTCGTGAGTCACCAAGTTATGGCGGGTCACTAGTGAGTCGCCAAGTCCGGCTGGGTCATACTTCCGGCCGGGTCATACCGCGGGGTATATCCCCGACACCGGCGAAGGGGGAAACATCCGGGAAAGTATTCCCGGTGCTTGGGATATTCAGACGGACGGACCGGAGGGGGGACGGTTGTAGGTTCGCTGTGCTAGGGACGTGTGGCGGACGAATGGGCTGCGTATCCAGACTCGTCTCGTCGTTCTGAGCAACTTTCATGTACAAAGTTTTTCGATCCGAGCTACAGATGAATTTCTACAATTTTCCGAAGTTTTTAAACATTTTCTAGAATCCCTGAAAATTGGCTAAGTCCTCAGTTTTAAACATCACTTAGTTGTTTTGCAGAGGCTATAGCTAGCATTATGTACATCCTTTGAATTAGTGCCTTATATCAAATCTGGGCACTCTGTTGTGATCTACATGACAGTCTCAGGTCCATCTACATTAGTGTCCATTTTCTTGCTCAAATATTTGTTTGAAAAGTGCTATTGGATGTCAATTCCAGAATCTGTTTTTTAGTTCTTCCGGCAAACAGAACATAGATATTTGTCATTTTCATAGGAATTAATCCACACATTATCTGAAGTAGGTCCAATGGAACAAAATGAAGCTTGTTACATCTACTTCCCGTTCATATAATTTTTACCCATGTTAGGACTTGTCTTATCGTTGTTTAGGGGTTGTTTAGCAGGCTAGTCATTGTAGAAATACAAAAGCTAGCTAGTAGCTACAGTAGCTAGAAGTACAGAGTAGTAGGATGCAGCAGCAACGCCGTTATAGCAAGCAGCAGCAGGCGAGCGGGAGAAGCAACGTAGTAGCAGAGAGCAGCAGCAGCAGCGTAGGAGCGGATGAGGCGGGCGCGCGCAGGGAGCACCGCCGCGGATGTCAGGGCATGGCCCGGGCGCAGCAGGGGCTCGCGAGCGAACGCGTGCGGCGGGAGCGGAGCTCCAGTCACGGCGCCCATGTATGGGGGTCGTCGGGGTTGCGCTACAGGCACCCAATTGACGTGCGCCTGGTCGCGTTCGAATGTCCGCGGGGAGCCGCTTCTAATGGTGGCGTTTACAACAGCTGGAGTGGCCAGAGTTGAGCACTCCGACGACGGCAAGGGGCGGCGGTTTCTGACGAGCTTGGTTTCAAAGGCGTGGAGCACAACAGGAGCTGCAAGTGGGCGCGTTGTCCTCGTGGGAGCTCCAGGAGCTTGAGACCAAGCTTGGGTGCGAGCGACAACAACTGTGAGCTTTGTGACGACATGGCCGGCGGCGACGAGCTTTGGACGCGACAGGAACGGCGGCTATGAACACGGATTCAAGAACTAGGGAGAGGGCTTTCGAGCGGGAGCTCACCGGGGAGCGCACGAAAGGCTCGGTGAGGGCCGGGAGTGTAGGATGACGACGGGGTCGACGGAGGTGCGCTCATGGTCGAAGGTTGAAGAAGAGTTCGATCTGCTCGATGTAGTGTCCTCGGGCTCGAACGGTGGTGCGTAGGGGACGTAGGGGATGACGGCGAACCTCCCGGACTCCAACGGACGACGAACGGTAGCCGGTGGCCACGTGTACGGTGACGGCGTGGCGACGGCTATGCTCGGCGTCGAAGAAATCGATGAGAGCGAGGCAAGGGGGGAAATGTGCAGGGGCTAGGGTTGACGACGGGGCGCCGGGGACTTGTAGGGCGAGGCCTTAACCACCGGGGGAGCCGCGGGATGGCTGCCACCGCGGCCATGGCGCCGTGGATGGCCGCCACGCCTCCCCTGCCTCCTGTAGCAATAGGTTGAAGGAGCTGGGGATGGGTTGGGCCTGTTTTGTAAATGGGCCATGGGCCAGTAGATTAGGTTTCTTTTCTTTTTATTAGTAGGTTCCCCCTTTTCTTTCCTGTTTTCTTAGTTATGACAGTTTTGTATTAAATTTAGGTACTAAATGGTTTTAGTTAAAGTTGAAACTTCCCATAAAATTATCTACTGATATTTTGGTGTTGTCTAGAAAGTTTGAGGTTATTTGGAAAATGTTTGAAAATAGGTTGACATTCAAATGGGCATAATAAGTGTTGCTTGTCCACATTAATTATTCATAGGGGCACTTTAAAAATCCATTTAATGTTGGTTCCTCCCTGTTAAATACTTAGCGAATAATTCTAAACCCTCGAACATTTTTATTTGACAGTTTGAAGAAATAAGAATTTGACTTGTTATTTGAACTCGGTAAATTGTTTTTGAACCATCGCGAGATTAATAACAGTAATCGCAGTGACGTGGCATAATTAGCAGAGGTTCACTGTAGCTTAATTATCCGGGCGTCACAATTATTCATGCTAGAATTGTATTAACCGGAAACTTAGTACATGTGTGAATACATAGACAAACAGAGTGTCACTAGTATGCCTCTACTTGACTAGCTCTTTGAATCAATGATGGTTATGTTTCCTGACATAGACATGAGTTGTCATTTGATTAACGGGATCACATCATTAGAGAATGTTGTGATTGACATGACTCATCCGTTAGCTTAGCACGATGATCGTTTAGTTTGTTGCTATTGCTTTCTCCATAACTTATACATGTTCCTACGACTATGAGATCATGCAACTCCCGAATACCGGAGGAACACTTTGTGTGCTACCAAATATCACAACATAACTAGGTGATTTTAAAGGTGCTCTACAGGTGTCTCTGATGGTGTTTGTTGAGTTGGCATAGATCGAGATTATGATTTGTCACTCCGATTGTCGGACAGGTATCTCTGGGCCCTCTCGGTAATGAACATCACTATAAGCCTTGCAAGAATTGTAACTAATGAGTTAGTTGCGGGATGATGCATTACGGAACAAGTAAAGAGACTTGCCGGTAACGAGATTGAACTAGGTGTTGAGATACTGACGATCCGATCTCGGGCAAGTAACATACCGATGACAAAGGGAAAAACGTATATCGTTATGCGGTTTAACCAATAAAGATCTTTATAGAATATGTGGGAGCCAATATGAACATCCAGGTTCCGCTATTGGTTATTGACCGGAGACATGTCTCGGTCATGTCTACATAGTTCTCGAACCCGTAGGGTCCGCACGCTTAACGTTCGGTGACGGTCGATATTATGAGTTTATGTGTTTTGATGAACCAAAGGTTGTTCGGAGTCCCAGATGTGATCACGGACATGACGAGTAATCTCGAAATGGTCGAGACATAAAGATCGATATATTGGAGGCCTATGTTTGGACATTGGAAAGGTTCCGAGTGAGTTCGGGCATATACTGGAGTACCCGGGGGTTACCGGAACCCCCTGGGGAGTATATGGGCCCTAATGGGCTTTAGTGGAGAGAGAGAGAGAGAGAGAGGCAGCCAGGGCAGGCCGCGCGCCCCCTCCCCCTCTGGTCCAAATTGGACTAGGAAGGGGGCGGCGCCCCCCTTTCCTTCCTCCCTTTCTCCCCCTTCCTTCTCTCCTAGTCCAACTAGGGAAGGGGGGAATCCTACTCCCAAAGGGAGTAGGACTCCTCCAGGGCGCGCCATAGAGGACCGGCCCTCCCCCCTCCTCCACTCATTTATATACGGGGGAGGGGGAACCCCATAGACACACAAGTTGATCATTGATCTCTTAGCCGTGTGCAGATCGTCATCACCATCATCATCACCATCATCATGTCGTCGTGCTGACGAAGCTCTCCCTCGACACTCTGCTTGATCGTGAGTTCGTGGGACGTCACCGAGCCGAACGAGTGCAGATCGCGGAGGTGTCATACTTTCGGTACTAGGATCGGTCGATCGTGAAGACGTACGACTACATCAACTGCGTTGTCATAACACTTCCGCTTACGGTCTATGAGGGTACATAGACAATACCCTCCCCTCTAGTTGCTATGCATCACCATGATCTTGCGTGTGCATAGGAAAATTTTGAAATTACTGCGTTCCCCAACAATGGCATCCGAGCTAGGTCTATGCGTAGATGTTATATGCACGAGTAGAACACAAATGAGTTGTGGGCGTGGGTATATACATATTGCTTATCGTCACTAGTTAATTCTTGATTCAGCGGTATTGTTGGATGAAGCGGCTCAGACCAACATTACGCGTACGCTTACGCAAGACTAGTTCTACCGACGTGCTTCGCACACAGGTGGCTGGTGGATGTCAGTTTCTCCAACTTTAGTTGAATCGAATTCAATGAACAGGGTTCTTTCTGAAGATCGAAAAGCAATCACTATACCGCATTATGGTTTTTGATGCGTAGGTAAGAACGATTCTTGCTCAGCCCGTAGCAGCCATGTAAAACTTGCAACAACAAATTAGAGGACGTCTAACTTTTTTTTGCAGGGCATGTTGTGATGTGATATGGTCAAGACATGATGAGATATAAATTGTTTTATGAGATAATCATGTTTTGTTAAAGTTATCGGCAACTGGCCGGAGCCTTATGGTTATCTCTTTATTGCATAAGATGCAAGCACCATATAATTGCTTTACTTTATCGCTATGCGATAGCAATAGTTGCAAAAGAAATAGTTGGCGAGACGACCACGTGACGGCACATTGATAAAGATCAAGATGATGGAGATCATGGTGTCATGTTGGTGACGATGGAAATCATGACAGTACTTTGGAGATGGAGATCAAAGGCACAAGATGATAATGGCCATATCATGTCACATATTTTGTTTGCATATGATGTTTATCTTTTATGCATCTTATTTTGCTTAGTACAGCGGTAGCATTATAAGATGATCTCTCACTAAATTTCAAGGTATAAGTGTTCTCCCTGAGTATGCACCGTTGCTATAGTTCGTCGTGCCGAGACACCACGTGATGATCAGGTGTGATAAGCTCTATGTTCACATACAACGGGTGCAAGCCATTTTTGCACACGTAGAATACTCAGGTTAAACTTGACGAGCTTAGCATATGCAGATATGGCCTTGGAACACTGAGACCGAAAGGTCGAGCGTGAATCATATAGTAGATATGATCAACATAGTGATGTTCACCATTGAAAACTACTCCATCTCACATGATGATCAGACATGGTTTAGTTGATATGGATCACGTGATCACTTAGATGATTAGAGAGATGTCTATCTAAGTGGGAGTTCTTAAGTAATATGATTAATTGATCCTAATTTATCATGAACTTAGTCCTGATAGTTTTTGCATATCTATGTTGTAGATCAATAGCTTGCGATGTAGCTCCCCGTTTATTTTTAATATGTTCTTAGAGAAATATAAGTTGAAAGATGATAGTAGCGATGATGCGGACTGGGTCCGTGATCTGAGGATTATCCTCATTACTGCATAGAAGAATTATGTCCTTAATGCACCGCTAGGTGATGGACCTATTGCAGGAGCAGATGCAGACGTTATGAACGTTTGGCAAAGCTCAGTATGATAACTACTTGATAGTTTAGTGCACCATGCTTTACGGCTTAGAACCAGGACTTCAAAAATGTTTTGAAATGTCACGGAACATATAAGATGTTCTAAGAGTTGAAATTGGTAGTTCATACTCATGCCCATTGAAGGAGTCCTGGATTAGAGGGTGTTCGGGTAGCCGGACTATACCTTCAGCCGGACTCCTGGACTATGAAGATACAAGATTTAAGACTTCGTCCCGTGTCCGGATGGGACTTTCCTTGGTGTGGAAGGCAAGCTTGGCGATGCGGATATTCAAGATCTCCTACCATTGTAACCTACTTTATGTAACCCTAACCCTATCCGATGTCTATATAAACCGGAGGGTTGTAGTCCGTAGGCAATCAACTCCATACACAACAATCATACCATAGGCTAGCTTCTAGGGTTTAGCCTCCTTGATCTCGTGGTAGATCTACTCTTGTACTACCCATATCATCAATATTAATCAAGCAGGAGTAGGGTATTACCTCCATCGAGAGGGCCCGAACCTGGGTAAAAAACATCGTGTCCCTTGTCTCCTGTTACCATCCCGCCTTGACGCACAGTTCGGGACCCCCTACCTGAGATCCGCCGGTTTTGACACCGACATTGGTGCTTTCATTGAGAGTTCCTCTGTGTCATCGCCTTTAGGCCCGATGGCTCCTTTGATCATCAACAACGATACGGTCCAGGGTGAAACTTTTCTCCCCGGACAGATCTTCGTCTTCGGCGGCTTCGCTCTGCGGGCCAATTCACTCGGCCACCTGGAGCAGATCAAAAGCTACGCCCCTGGCCATTAGGTCAGGTTTGGAAGCCTAAACTACACGACTGACATCCACGGGGACTTGATCTTTGATGGATTCGAGCCACAGCCAAGCGTGCCACACTGTCTCGATGGGCATGATATAGCTCTGCCGCCGAACAGCGCCTTGGAGGCCGCATACGCATCGGTTTCGACCATTGATTCGGAGCATACTGCGCCGATCGAGGATCAGCGGTTAGACGCTACCTCAGGGGCTGCGATCTCAGAGGCGATCGAGCCGAACTCCAGCCCCGCACTCCGCATGGCCCATGACTCCGAGGATC
>NC_041382.1:171637729-171668959 GCF_002162155.2 Triticum dicoccoides | reverse complement strand
TCCGATTAGGCGCCGTTAATGGAGTTCACCGCCGCAGACATCTTTCAGCATTCGCCTTTTGGCGACATCCTGAACTCTCTTAAGTCTCTCTCTTTATCAGGAGAGCCCTGGCCGGACTACGGTCAGCGAGGGTGGGATACGGACGATAAGGAAATTCAAAGCCCACCCACCACCCACTTTGTAGCCACTATCGACAATCTAACCGACATGCTGGACTTCAGCTCCGAAGACATCGACGGCATGGACGACGATGTAGGAGACGAACAGGAACCAGCACCTGTAGGGCGCTGGAAGGCCACCTCGTCATATGACATATATATGGTGGATACTCCAAAAGATGGAGATGGCGATGGAACAGTGGGGGATGACACCCCCAAGAAACAGCCGAAGCGCCGGCGTCAGCGGCGCCGTTCTAAGTCCCGCCAAAGCAAAAACGATGATTCCGGCACGGGAGATAATACTACCCCGAATAACGCCGAAGAACACCCACCTCAGCAAGATTCGGCACAGGAAGATGGAGAAGCCAGCCCTCATGAGAGAGCGGCAGATCGAGAGGTCAAGGATGATAACTATACGCCTCCCTCCGAAGACGAGGCAAGCCTCGATGACGACGAATTTGTCATACCATCAGACCCCGCCGAACAAGAGCGTTTTAAACGCAGGCTTTTAGCCACGGCAAGCAGCCTTAAGAAAAAGTAGCAACAGCTTAAAGCTGCCCAAGATTTGCTAGCTGACAGATGGACTGAAGTCCTTACGGCCGAAGAGTATGAAATCGAACGCCCCTCCAAGAGTTACCCGAAGCGCAGCCCGCTACCCCGATCAGAGGAGGAAGCACCTACATCACCAGCGCATGACATGGTAGACCGGCCACCTCGCGGCCGCGACAGAGAGGCCCCTCGGCCCTCCACCCAAGCCATGCCCCGACGCCGCTCAACTAAGGCACGGGAAAATGCACCCGACCTGCAAGACATACTGGAGGATAAGGCAAGACAAACAAGATCGATCTACGGATCGCGCAGGCGCCCTACGGCATGTGACAATGATCTTCACTCCGGATACAACAAATCCGGCCGGGCTGAACACAACAGACATAGCGCTTCCGAGCTACGTCGTGATATAGCCCAGTACAGAGGCGCCGCACACCTGCTATGCTTCACGAATGAAGTAATGGATCTAATCCCAGAGGGTTTCTAACCCATAAACATCGAATCATACGATGGCACAACAGACCCGGCGGTATGGATCAAGGATTATCTCCTTCACATCCACATGGTACGCGGCGATGATCTACACACCATCAAATACCTCCCGCTCAAACTTAAAGGACCGGCCCGGCATTGGCTTAACAGCTTGCCAACAGACTCAATCGGTTCTTGGGAGGACCTGGAAGCCGCATTCCTCGACAACTTCCAGGGCACTTACGTGCGACCGCCGGATGCCGACGACTTAAGCCACATAATTCAGCAGCCAGAGGAATCGGCCAGACAATTCTGGACATGGTTCCTAACAAAGAAAAACCAAATAGTCGACTGTCCGGACGCAGAGGCCCTAGCAGCCTTCAAGCATAACATCCGCGACGAGTGGCTTGCCCGGCACCTGGGACAGGAAAAGCCGAAATCCATGGCAGCCCTCACGACACTCATCACCCGCTTTTGCGCGGGAGAAGACAGCTGGCTAGCTCGCAGTAACAACTTATCAAAGAACCCTAGTAATTCGGATACCAAGGACAAAAGTGGCAGGACACGTCGGAATAAGCAAAAACGCCGCGTTAACAGCGATAGCAATGAAGACACGGCAGTCAATGCCGGATTCAAAGGCTATAAATCCGGTCAGCGGAAAAAGCCATTCAAAAAGAACACTCAGGGACCGTCCAGTTTGGACCGAATACTCGATCTCTTGTGCCAGATACATGGCACCCCCGAAAGGCCAGCCAGTCACACTAACAGGGATTGTTGGGTGTTCAAGCAGGCAGGCAAGTTAAGGGCCGAAAACAGAGACAAGGGGCTGCACAGCGACGACGAGGAGCCCAAGCCGCCGAACAACAATGGACAGAAGGGCTTTCCCCCACAAGTGCGGACGGTGAACATGATATACGCAACCCACATTCCCAAGAGGGAGCGGAAGCGTGCGCTACGGGACGTATACGCGATAGAGCCAGTCGCCCCAAAGTTCAACCCATGGTCCTCCTGCCCGATCACTTTTGATCGAAGGGACCATCCCACTAGCATCCGTCATGGCGGCTTCGCCGCATTGGTTCTCGACCCAATCATCGACGGATTTCATCTCACAAGAGTCCTCATGGACGGCGGCAGTAGCCTGAACCTGCTTTATCAGGATACAGTGCGGAAAATGGGCATAGATCCCTCAAGGATTAAGCCCACAAGAACGACCTTTAAAGGCGTTATACCAAGTGTAGAAGCCAACTGTACAGGCTCAGTAACACTTGACGTGGTCTTCGGATCCCCGGACAATTTCCGAAGCGAAGAGTTAATCTTCGATATAGTCCCGTTTCGCAGTGGCTATCACGCCCTGCTCGGACGAACCGCATTTGCAAAGTTCAATGCGGTGCCGCACTACGCAAATCTCAAGCTCAAGATGCCAGGCCCTCGAGGAGTAATTACGGTCAACGGAAACACCGAGCGCTCCCTCCGTACGGAGGAGCATACGGCGGCTCTCGCAACGGAGGTATGAAGTAGCCTTCTCAGGCAATTCTCCAGTCCGGCCATTAAAAAGCCAGACACTGCCAAGCATGCCCAGAGTAACCCACAGCAGGACCGCCTGGCACACTCTGAGCAAGCGTAGCAATGCGGCCCCAACCCCAGCTATCGCGACATAGCGAAACCAGTACCTCGCGTACATAACTACGCCCTTGAAATACCATGGGCACAGGAGAAGGGGCACAATAACGGCACGCCCAGAATACGGCTTAAAACGTACTAGGGGCTGCCGGATTCTCTTTTTAATTTTTTCTTACCTTTAGGACTCCATACTTCGGACGACCTGTTCGGCAATTCGACTGCCGCACAAACGATGCAAGATCCAGGGAAGCAGACAAGCCATGCCGCACTATGGAACTCCCAGGTGGTCTCTGTTACGAGCGGTATACCTGTTTTAAATACAATTCCGCGGCCTGCCCTCGGTCAGGACATACTGAATAGTCCAATATCTTTTGCTTACCGCACTATTTGTATCGTTCGGCTTTGATAAATAGCCTTTATATAAACAATGCATAGATTTTGTCTATTTTCTGCATTACTCTCTTTTACATATGTTCATTAATGACATGTTGCACCCGTACACTGTGGTACGGCAAGTATGCCAGGGGCTTCAGTACCCTTTAATATGGTGTGAGAAGTCCGTACACTTTCACAAGTGCGGCACCCCGAACTTATAGCACTATATGCATCGGCTCCGAATCATGATTTGGGTCAATAGTTGGGTTTGCCCGGCTTCTATCTTTTGGTGCCTTACGTTCTGCTATATCGGCTAAGGTAGCACTAGGAGAACCACTGCGATTGTGCCCCGGTTGAGCTGGGTTAAGCACCTCAGTGGAGAAAGCTAAAACTGACTGTCATGATGAGGCAAGAGACTGGTCGCTGTTCGAGAGGTTTTTTCGAGTCCCTAAAGACTTATGCCGCTTCGAGCGAGGAGCCGTATTTGTCCGGCCAAGGCGTGGATAGCGCCCGAACTCGGTCTTCCGAACTAGGGGCTTCGCCGAAATTTAAAATTATAAAGTTGTATGGCTAAGTGAGAGTGTTCAAGCATTATAGTCCGATTGCCTGGTTCGTTGTGCTGAGCGCCTCCCTCGAAGGACCCAACTATGGGAAAAAGAGCGCTCAGGTTTATCCCGAACACCCCCGCACTAGTGGCATGGGGGCAGAAGCCGACGACTGGCCATCTCTCAATTTTTTGATAAACGGCCGCACAGAAAATAATATTTTAAATTCAACAAGCATTGCTTAAGCGCCTATGAACAAGTTTTCAGCGCACAGGATAAAAATGAGCGAGTTTATTCAAAAATTACATCCTTGGTACATTCATCCGCCACAAGGCAGGCACCCGCAAGAACATCCTTGTAATAGTTCTCGGGCTTGCGATGCTCCTTCCCCGGCGGCGGCCCGTCCTTCACAAGCTTCTCACTGTCCAGCTTACCCCAGTGCACCTTTGCACGGGCAAGGGCCCAACGGGCACCTTCGATGCAGACGGAGTGCTTGATGACCTCGAGCCTTGGACAGGCCTCCACCAGCCGCCGCACCAGCCCGAAGTAGCTCCCAGGCAGGGCCTCTCCGGGCCATAGCCGAACTATGAAGCCCTTCATGGCCTGTTCGGCTGCCTTGTGGAGCTCGACCAGCTGTTTCAGCTGGTCGCTCAAGGGCACAGGGTGTCTGGCCTCAGCATACTGAGACCAGAACACCTTCTTCGTCGAGCTGCCCTCTTCAGCTCGGTAGAATGCGGCGGCGTCGGATACGCTGCGGGGAAGATCTGCGAATGCCCCTGGAGAACTCCGGATTCGGGTAAGTAACAAGTAGTTTACTTTTATATTTCTGCTTTGCATAAAGAATGCCTTACCCGCTGCTATCTTCTTAATCTCCTCCAACTCTTGGAGGGCCTTTTGGGCTTCGGCCTTGGCAGACTTGGCAGTCTCAAGGGCCGCCGCGAGCTCAGACGCTTGGGTCTTTGACTCAAGCTCCAAACTCTCATGTTTTTTCATGAGAGCCTGAAGCTCTTGCTGCACCTCACCGACCTGAGCCCCAAGTTTCTCTCACTCGGTGCGCTCCGCGGCCATTTTCTTTTCGGCCTTGGACAGCGCCTGCTTGAGGGTCGCCACCTCAGTCGTGGCCCCTATAATAAGCAGTGCAATCCTGTTATTTTTTGCAATCACGCCTCTCTATAGGCACTTTTTCTGTAAGGTATTTCCTACCTTCTTTTTCCTCGAGTTGCCGCTTGGCAAGGCCGAGCTCTTGCTCGGTCCGCTTGAGGTCCTGTTTCAGGACACCCACCTCCGAAGTCAGTGCGGTGGTGGATAGCAGCGAAGCCTGCACACGCATATTGACTCTTTATTGTTAGACTCCTGCGAAATTTACTAGATCCTCTATTCGGCTTTTCTTTCCGAACGCCAAATAGAGCATCAGGGGCTACTGTCTATGCGGTTATATTTTTACATATTTTTACTTACCTCGAAGCCCATTAGGAGGCTAGCGCAAGCTTCACTCAATCCGCTCTTGGCAGACTAAACCTTCTGGATCACTGTATTCATAATAGTACGGTGCTCCTCGTCGATGGAGGCGCCGTCAAGCACCTCGAGAAGATTGTCCGGCACCTCCGCTTGGACGGAGGCCGCCGGCTCAGAAGGCTTGCTCCTCTTGGAAGGAGTTCGCCTACCGCAGTCCGGAACTGTTGAAGATTCCAGCGCGGTGTCCGGCACAAAGCCGGACTTGGAGCCCTAGGGGGTCTTGTCCCCTTTACTCCTGGGGTCTGGGAGGTCGCCCTGCGGCTCCTCCAGGACCACCTCCTCCTTCCCCGGAGCTCGTTGCGATGCCACTTCGGCGTCGTCCGCAGTGCGGGGGGAGACAGCGGGCGGAACTGAGTTCACGTCCGATGAATCCAGGGAGCCGCTCGACGATTCATTGAGTTCGGCCCGGGGCGGGCTGCATAATTATGTTCGACATTAGGGAAAGCTGTGCAACAAAGGAACATCATGAGTTATTATGATATCCGAACTTACGATTTCGCCGGACGCTTGGCCCTGTTTGGCCACTCCTCTTTGCCCTCTTCGGCGTTAGGGGCGTAGTCCGGCGGAGGGGTCTTCCTTTTCCTAGACCCCTCGGCCTCCCCCGTTGGGGCGGCCTTCCTCTTCTCTCCTCCCCCCGCTGGGGGGGAGAGGTTTCTTCTTCCTCCTCCTCGTCTTCACGGGGGGAGTGCGTCTCGGACTCGTCGGACGACGAGTCCGACACCACCATATGCCGGGAACTCTTCCGAGTCCCCGTGGCCTTCTTCTTCTTGGCCTTCTTCTCCGGCACCACATAAGGTGCCGGAACCAGCAGCTTCACTAGTAGAGCGGGGGCAGGGTCTTCGGGCAAGGGAGCCAAACAGTTAATCAATCCGGACTTCACCCGCCAAGCCTGTCAAAGGTAAGGGAGCTTAGATCCCGCATAGAGTCAAACTATGAAAAAACTTAACATCCTGTAAAAGGTGAAAATAGCTTACCTCGCTAGCGTGACGCTGCGAGCTGTATCCGCGGTCCTCGGAAGCGGATGTGGGAGCCTCGGCGCCTTTGGTTAGCACCTTCCAGACGGCTTCATACGTCGTGTCGAAGAGCTTGTTAAGGGTTTGGTGTTGCGCCGGGTTGAACTCCCACAGATTAAAGCCCCGTTGTTGACACGGGAGGATCCGGCGGACGAGCATAACCTGGACTACATTGACAAGCTTGATCGGCTTGTTCACCAGGGACTGGATGCATGTCTGCAGTCCGGTCACCTCTTTTTCGTCGCCCCACGACAGGCCCGTCTCTTTCCAGGACACAAGCCGCGTGGGGGGTCCGAATCGGAACTCGGGGGTTGTGATCCATTTCGGATCGCGCGGCTCGGTGATGTAAAACCACCACGATTGCCACCCCTTCAGGGTCTCCACGAAGGAGCCCTCGAGCCATAGGACGTTGGCCATCTTGCCTGCCATGGCGCCTCCGCATTCCGTCTGGCTGCCGCGCACCACCTTGGGCTTGACGTTAAAGGTCTTGAGCCAGAGGCCGAAATGGGGGCGGATGCGGAGGAAGGCCTCGCACACGATGATAAACGCCGAGATGTTGAGGACGAAGTTCGGGGCCAGATCGTGGAAATCCAGGCCATAGTAAAACATGAGCCCCCGGACAAATGGGTGGAGTGGAAAACCCAGTCCGCGGAGGAAGTGGGGAAGGAATACTACCCTCTCATGGGGCCTTGGGGTGGGGAGAAGCTGCCCCTCCTCGGGAAGCCGGTGCGCGATGTCTTTGGACAAGTATCCGGCCTTCCTTACCTTTTTGACATGGCCCTCCGTGACGGAGGAGACCATCCACTTGCCTCCCGCTCCGGACATTGCTGGAGAAGGTTGAGGTGGGAAGTGCGGGCTTGGGCACTGGAGCTCGAGTGCGCAGGAGATGGATAGGAAAAAGAGGAAGAAGGCGTAGGTAAAAGGGTGGATCCTTATCCCCTTATATGGGCGGATGCGGTTGTGCGTCCCCACCAGCCTAGTAAAACTCGCTTGCCTCCCAAGCACCGTGACAAATGGCGCGGTTGGGTTACCCACGTTCGTATTGATGAGAATCCCGTAAAGGGGGTACATGATCTCTGCTTTGACAAGACGTGCCAAGGAAACCGCCTCGCAAAACATGCTGAGGTGGAAAAGTAAAAACGATTCGAGTAAAGGACTTGGCCGTAGTGTGAGGACGCACTGCGGAATACATCGGCAGATTTGATTTGTGTCAATATTATTCTCTCTATGGCAATATGTGGAAACTTATTTTGCAGAGCCGGACACTACTCTTGGTGTTTACAATCTTCTACAAAGGACTTGGAGGAGGAACCCGCCTTGCAATGCCGAAGACAATTTGCGCGCCGGACCCATCGTCATTGAAGCCTGGTTCAGGGGCTACTGAGGGAGTCCTGGATTAGGGGGTGTTCAGGTAGCCGGACTATACCTTCAGCCGGACTCCTGGACTATGAAGATACAAGATTGAAGACTTCGTCCCGTGTCCGGATGGGACTTTCCTTGGCGTGGAAGGCAAGCTTGGCGATGCAGATATTCAAGATCTCCTACCATTGTAACCGACTTTATGTAACCCTAACCCTATCCGGTGTCTATATAAACCGGAGGGTTGTAGTCCGTAGGCAATCAACTCCATACACAACAATCATACCATAGGCTAGCTTCTAGGGTTTAGCCTCCTTGATCTCGTGGTAGATCTACTCCTGTACTACCCATATCATCAATTAATCAAGCAGGAGTAGGGTATTACCTCCATCGAGAGGGCCCGAACCTAGGTAAAAAACATCGTGTCCCTTGTCTCCTGTTACCATCCGGCCTTGACGCACAGTTTGGGACCCCCTACCAGAGATTCGCTGGTTTTGACACCGACACCCGTTGACGGGGGGATGACCCCCGGGTATGCCCAAGACGGCGAAACAACGCTTCAAAACATTGCCAGGGGAGTACCCCCTGGCTGGCTGAATCTAGCTAGGTTAAGCTCGGCTGGCTGGAATCTGGCTGGGTTGACCCTGGTCGGGTTGACCTGTCCGGATTGACCCTGGCCGGGTTCTCCCTGGCCGGGTTCTCCCTGTCCGGGTTAACCCTGGCCGGGTTGCCCTTGGTCGGGTTGACCTATCCGGGTTGACCCTGGCCGGGTTGAGCTGGCCAGGTTAACCCTGGCCGGGTTCTGCCTGGCCGGGTTGAGCTTTCCGGGTTGAGCCCTGAGGGAGTCCTGGATTAGGGGGTCTCCGGACCGCCGCATATCTCCATTGGCCGGACTGTTAGACTATGAAGATACAAGATTGAAGACTTCGTCTCGTGTCCGGGTGGGACTCTACTTGGCGTGGAAGGCAAGCTAGGCAATACGAATATGGATATCTCCTTTGTAACCGACCTTGTGTAACCCTAACCCTCTCCGGTGTCTATATAAACCGAAGGGTTTTAGTCCGTAGGACAACAATCACAACATACAATCATACCATAGGCTAGCTTCTAGGGTTTAGCCTCTCTGATCTCGTGGTAGATCTACTCTTGTACTACCCATATCATCAATATTAACCAAGCAGGACGTAGGGTTTTACCTCCATCAAGAGGGCCCGAACCTGGGTAAAACATCATGTCCCCTGCCTCCTGTTACCATCCGGCCTAGACGCACAGTTCGGGACCCCCTACCCGAGATCCGCCGGTTTTGACACCGACATTGGTGCTTTCATTGAGAGTTCCTCTGTGTCGTCGCCGTTAGGCTTGATGGCTCCTACTATCATCAATAGCGATGCGGTCCAGGGTGAGACTTTTCTCCCCGGATAGATCTTCCTATTCAGCGGTTTTGCACTGCGGGCTAATTCGCTTGGCCATCTGGAGCAGATTGAAAGCTACGCCCCTGACCATCAGGTCAGATTTGGAAGTTTGAACTACACGGCCGACATCCGTGGAGACTTGATCTTCGACGGATTCGAGCCACAGCCGGGCGCGCCGCACTGCCGCAACGGGTATGACCTAGCTCTGCCGCCGAACAGTACCCCAGAGGCCGCGCCCGCATTAGCTCCGACCCTTAGCTCGGAGCCAACTGTGCCAATCGAGGACGGGTGGTTAGACACCGCTTCAGGGGCTGTAGTCTCAACAGCGATCGAGCCAAACACCAGCATAATCCCCTGCGCAGCCCGTGACTCCAAGGTGCCTGACTCTTTTCCGGACTCAGAACCATCCGCACCCCTGCCAATCGAATCTGATTGGGCGCCAATCATGGAATTCACCGCCGCAGATATCTTTCAACACTCGCCCTTCGGCGACATTCTGAATTCACTAAGGTCTCTCTCTTTGTCAGGAGAGCCCTGGCCGGATTATGGCCAACAAGATTGGGATGCGTACGAGGAAGAAATTCGACGCCCACCCACCACCCACTTCGTAGCCACTGTCGATGATTTAACCGACATGCTCGACTTCGACTCCGAAGACATCGACGGTATGGACGACGATGTAGGAGACGAACATGAACCAGCACCTATAGGGCACTGGAAAGCCACCTCGTCATATGACATATACATGGTGGATACACCCAACAAAGGCAATGGTGACGAGATAGCGGAGGATGACCCCTCCAAGAAGCAACCCAAGCGCCGACGTCAGCGGCGCCACTCCCGCTAAAGCAAAAGTGGTGATACCGACACAGGAGATAATAACACTCCGGATAGTGCCGAAGACAACAACAATCCCCTCCAGCAAGATTTAGAGCGGGAGGATGGAGGAGCCAGCTCTCCTGAGAGAGCGGCAGACGGAGAGGAGGAGGATGACAATCACATGCCCCCCTCCGAAGACGAGGCAAGCCTCGGCGATGATGAATTCGCCGTACGAAGGATCCTGTCGAACAAGAGCGCTTCAAGCACCGGCTTATGGCCACGGCAAATAGCCTGAAGAAAAAGTAGCAGCATCAGCTTCAAGCTGATCAAGATCTGCTAGCTGACAAATGGACTGAAGTCCTCGCGGCCGAGGAATATAAACTCGAGCGTCCCTCCAAGAGTTACCCAAGGCGTAGGTTACTACCCCGACTGGAGGAAGAAGCGTATGATACGGCTGATCGGCCACCTCGTGGCTGCGATAGAGAGGCATTCCAGCCAAAAGCTCAGCCTCCACCCCAACGCCATTCAAACAAAAAGGCATGGGGAGATACGCCAGACCTGCAAGACATATTGGGGGACAAGGAAAAGCATTCAAGATCTATCTACGGATCACGAGGGCGCACCACTCTGCGAGACGACAAACGTCACGCCGAATACAGTAAAAGCAAATCCGGCCGGGCCGAACACAGCGGTCAAGACCCATTCGAGATGCGTCACGATATAGCCCAATACAGAGGCGCCGCACACCCCTTATGCTTCACAGACAAAGTAATGGAACATCAATTCCCAGAAGGTTTCAAACCTGTAAATATTGAATCATACGACGGCACAACAGATCCCGCAGTATGGATTGAGGACTTCCTCCTCCACATCCACATGGCCCGCGGTGATGACATACACGCCATCAAATACCTCCCACTAAAGCTCAAAGGACCAGTGCGGCATTGGCTTAACAGCTTGCCAGCGGACTCCATTAGCTGTTGGGAAGATCTGGAAGCCGCATTCCTCGACAACTTTCAGGGCACTTATGTGCGACCACCAGACGCCGATTACTTGAGCCACATAACTCAGCAGCCAGAAGAGTCGGCCAGGCAATTCTGGACTCGGTTCCTTACAAAGAAAAATCAAATCGTCGACTGTCCGGATGCGGAGGCCTTAGCGGCTTTCAAGCACAACATCCGAGACGAGTGGCTAGCCCGGCACCTTGGTCAGGAAAAGCCGAAATCTATGGCAGCTCTCACGATGCTCATGACCCGCTTTTGTGCGGGAGAAGACAGCTGGCTGGCTCGCAGTAATAACATATCAAAGAACCATGGTACCTCAGATACCAAGGACGGCAATAGCAGGTCACGTCGCAACAAGCATAAGCGCCGCATTAACAGCGAAAATACTGAGGACACGGCAGTCAATGCTGGATTCAAAGGCTCTAAACCCGGTCAGTGGAAAAAGCCATTCAAACAAAGTACGCCGGGTCCGTCCAGCTTGGACCGTATACTCGATCGCTCGTGTCAAATACATGGCACCCCAGACAAGCCAGCCAATCACACTAACAGGGATTGTTGGGTGTTCAAGCAGGCCGGCAAGTTAATTGCCGAAAACAAGGACAAGGGGCCGCCTAGCGATGACGAGGAGGAGCCCCGGCAGCCGCACACTGGAGGACAGAAGAGGTTTCCCCCGCAAGTGTGTACGGTGAACATGATATACGCAACCCACATCCCCAAGAGGGAGCGGAAGCGTACACTCAGGGACGTATATGCGTTGGAGAGTCGCCCCAAAGTTCAACCCTTGGTCCTCCTGTTCGATCACTTTCGATCGCAGGGACCACCCCACTAGTATCCGTCATGGCGGATTCGCCGCACTGGTCCTAGACCCAATCATCGACGGATTTCACCTCACTCGAGTCCTTATGGACGGCGGCAGCAGCCTGAACCTGCTTTATCAGGACACAGTGCGCAAAATGGGTATAGACCCCTCAAGGATCAAACCCACAAAAACGACCTTTAAGGGCGTCATTCCAGGTGTAGAGGCCCATTGCACAGGCTCAATTACACTGGAAGTGGTCTTCGGATCCCCGGATAACTTCTGAAGCGAAGAGTTAATCTTCGATATAGTCCCGTTCCGCAGTGGTTATCACGCGCTGCTCGGGCGAACCGCATTCGCTCGATTCAATGCGGTACCGCATTATGCATACCTCAAGCTCAAGATGCCAGGACCTCGTGGAGTTATTACAGTCAATGGAAACACAGAGCGCTCTCTCCGAACAGAGGAGCACACCGTGGCCCTCGCAGCAGAAGCGCAAAGCAACCTCTCAAGGAAATCAACCAGTTCGGCGCTTCAAAGCCCGGACACCTGCAAGCGCGCTCGGGGCAATCGGCAAATAGACCGCCTAGCGCGATCTGAGCTCGCGTAGCAATACGGCGGCCACCCCAATCCCATCCCAACGGCGATATTCGTGTCGTGCGTACATAATTACGCATTAAAAGTACCATGGGCACAGGTGGGGAGGGGGGGCACAACTGCGGCACGCCCCAAAACGCGGCCTAAACCGCACTAGGGGCTTCCCGTTTGGTTATTTTTCTTTTTCTTTCAGGACCTTAATCTCTAGAAACACTGTCCGGCAGCACTATTGTCAAACACATGATGCGGCAACCAAGGAGGCAGACAGCTATGTCATACCACGGAATTCCCAGGCTGATTACAGTAACGAGTGAAATATTCAATCTAATATCATTCCTCAGCTTGCCCTTGGAAGGGACATAGTCCTACTCTTTGCTTATCGCACTATCTGTATCACTCTGCGTTAACGCAATAAACAATGCACGACATTACGACTATTATTACATTCTTGTTATATATATATATATATATATATATATATATATATATATATATATGCGTGTGTGTGTTCATTAATGACGCCTTGCAACCGTACACTCTGGTACGGCCAATACACCAGGGGCTTACGTACCCCACAAGGCGGTGTGAAAAGTCTGAACACTTTCACAAGTGTGGCACCCCGAACTTATAGCATTATATGCATCAGCTCCGAATCATGTCTTTGGTCAAATGTTGGGTTTGCCCGGCTCCTATGTTTTGGTACCTTACGTTCCGCTCTATCGGCTAAGGTAGTGCTAGGAGAACTACTGCGATTGTGCCCCGGTTCTGCCGGGCTGAGCACCTCAGTAGAGAAAGCTAAAACTGACTGTCATGATAAGGCGAGAGACTGGTCGCTATTCGGCGAGGTTTTTCGAGTCCCTAAAGACTTATTCCTCTTAGGGAGAGGGGCCGACCCTGTCCGGCTTACAGGCGTGTATCGCGCCCCGAATTCGGCTTTCCGAATACCAGGGGCTTCGCCAAAATTTAAAATTATAGAATTCTATGGCTATGTGAGAGTGATAAAGCATTATTAGTCCGGTTGCCTTGTTCGTTGTGCTGAGCACCTCCCTCGAAGGACCCAAACATGGGAACAAGAGTGCTCAGGTTTATCCCGAACACCCCAGCACTCGTGGCATGGGGACAGAACCCGAGGACTAGCCATCTCTCAGATTGGATAAACAACCAAACAAAAGGTAATATTTTAAATTCCAAACAAGCGTTGCATAGCGCATATGAAACAAGTTTTCATACATACAGGATAAAATGAGCAAGTCTCATTCAAATATTACATCTTTCGAACACTCGTCCGCGATGAGACGGGCGCCCGGCAGAACACCCTCGTAGTACATCTCGGGGTGGCGGTGCTCCTTGCCCTCTGGCGGCCCCTCCTTGATCAGCTTCACGGCTTCTAGCTTGACCCACTGCAATTTCACACGGGCGAAAGCCCGGCATGCACCTTCAATGCAGACATATCGCTTGACGACCTCCAGCCGCGGGCAGGCATCCACGAGCCGCCTCAGCAGGCCGAAGAAGCTTTTCAGAAGGGCATCGCCAGGCCACAACCGGACTATAAAGCTCTTCATGGCCTGATCAGCCGCCTTATGTAGCTTGACCATCTACTTCAGCTGGTCGCTCATTGGCACCGGATGTTCGGCCTCAGCATACTAAGACCAGAACAGCTTCTCCGTCGAGCTTCCGTCCTCGTCCTGGTAAAACTGTGCGGCATCGGACACACTGCGGGGCAAATCTGCGAATGCTCCTGAAGAGCTCCGGATCCGGGTAAGTAATCGGTAATTTACTTTTACATGCTTGCTTTGCATATAGAAAGCCTTACCCGCCGCTATCTTCTTCATCGCGTCGATCTCCTGAAGGGCCTTCTGGGCCTCGGCCTTGGCACTCTTTGCGCTCTCACGGGCCGCGGCAAGCTCAGACTCTCGCGTCTTCAAGTCAAGCTCCAACGCCTCGTGCTTCGTCACGAGAGCCTGGAGCTCTTGCTGCACCTCGCCCACCCGAGCCTCGTGCCTCTCTCGCTCGGTGTGCTCCTTGACCGCTGTATCTTCGGCCTTGGTCAGCGCTTGCTTCAGGGTTGCCACCTCGGTTGTGCCCCCTGGCAAACATACAATTATCCTGTCATTTTGCAATCGCGTCCTTTTTTATATATACATATCTATAGACGGGGTATTACTTACCCTTGTTCTCCTCGAGCTGCCTCTTGGCAAGGCCGAGCTCTGTCTTGGACCCCTCGAGGTCCTGCTTCAGTACGGCGACCTCCGCAGTCAGTGCGGCAGACGCCAGCAGCGAAGCCTGCATACGCATATTGACATACTTATATTAGACTCCTGCGATATTATTTGATCCTCTGTTCGGCTTTTCTTTGTGAACACCGAACAAAGCATCAGGGGCTACTGTCTATGCGGTAATATTTCTACTACATTTTAAAACACTTACCTCAAATCCTGTTAGAAGGCTGGCATAGGCTTCAGTCAATCCGCTCTTGGTGGACTGAACCTTCTAGATCACCGCACTCATGATAGTGCGGTGCTCCTCGTCGATGGAAGCGCTGCGAAGCGCTTCCAGCAGATTGTCCGGTGCCTCTGGATGGACAGAGGTCACCGGTACGGGCGTCTTGCCCCTCTTAGAAGGAGGCCGCCTGCCCGAGCCCGGAACCGCTGGAGGGTCTAGCGCGGTGTTCGGCTGAGGGCCGAACTCGGAGCTCTCGGGGGCCCCGTCCCCGCGGCTCCCGGAGTCTGGAAGGTCGCCTTAAGGCGCCTCCAGGACTGTCTCCCCTCGATCCGGTGCCTCTTGAGACAACACCTCGGCATCGTCGGCAGGATGAGGGGAGGTGGCTGTCGGGACTGGATCGCTATCCATGTCCGACAAGCCCAAGGAGCCGTCCGATGATACATCGATACTGGCTCGTGGCGGCCTGCATAATTGCGTTCGGCGTTAGGAAAAGCAGTGCGACAAAGGAATCCTAGGAGTTACTCTGGTATCCGAATACTTACGATCTCCCCGGGGGCTTGACCCTGGGCAACCACTCACCGTCGCCTTCGTCGGCGGTGGTGGAACTGTCCGGAAGGAGAGTCCTTCCCTTCATGGACCCTCCGGCCTCCCTAGTTGGGGCGGCCTTCCTATTCTTGTCTCCCCAAGTCGGTGGGGGAGCATCTTCTTCTTCTTCCTCCTCGTCTTCGGGGGAAGAGTGCGCCGCAGAGTCATCGGATGGTGAGTCCGACGACGCCTGGCGTCGAGAACTCTTTCGGGTTCCCTTGGCCTTCTTGGTCTTCTCCGGCACCTTATAAGGGGCCGGAGTCAGCATCTTCACCAGAAGAGCGTCTGCGGGGCCTTCGGGCAAAGGAGCCGGACAGTCTATTTGTCCGGCCATCTTCTGCTAGTCCTGTTAAAGATACGGGAGTTTAGATCCCGCGTAGAGTCAATCTATATAAAAAATAAGTATCCTATGAAAGGTAAAGCAGCTTACCGCACTGGCTTGGCGCTTCGCGCTGAATCCGTGATCCTCAGTAATAGGGGGAGGGACCTCGACACTTTTGAACAGGACCCTCCAGGCGTCTTCATGAGTCATGTCGAAGAGCCTGTTCAGAGTTCGATGCTGCGCCGGATTGAACTCCCACAAGTTGAACTCCCGTTTTTGGCACGGGAGTATCCGGCGGATGATCATAACTTGGACTATGTTGACAAGCTTGAGCTTCTTGTCCACCATGTTTTGAATACATGTTTGGAGTCCGGTCAGCTCTTTTGAACTACCCCAGGACAGGCCCTTCTCTTTCCAGGAGGTGAGCCGCGTGGGGAAGCCAGATCAGAACTTGGGGGCCGCTGCCCATGCAGGGTCACGCGGCTCGGTGATATAGAACCACCCTGATTGCCACCCCTTTATGGTTTCCGCAAAGGAGCCCTCAAGCCATGTTATGTTGGGCATCTTTCCCACCATGGCACCTCCGCACTCCGCCTGGCGGCCACCCATCACCTTCGGCTTGACATTGAGGGTCTTCAGCCATAAGTCGAAGTGGGGCTTGATGCGGAGGAAGGCCTCGCACACGACGATAAACGCCGAGATGTTGAGGATGAAGTTCGGGGCCAGATCGTGGAAGTCCAGGCCGTAATAAAACATGAGCCCCCGGACGAAGGGATGGAGAGGGAACCCCAGTCCGCGGAGGAAATGGGTGAGGAATACTACCCTCTCATGGGGCCTGGGGGTGGGGTGAGCTGCCCCTCATCTGGGAGCCGGTGTGCGATGTCGTCGGGCAGGTATCCGGCTCTCCTCAGTTTCTTGATGTCTCCCTCTATGACGGAGGAGACCATCCACTTGCCTCCCGCTCCGGACATGATTGGAGAAGGTCGAGGTGGGAAGTACGGACTTGGGCGCTAGGGCTCGAGTGTGCGAAAACGGATGGGTAACGGAGGAAGAAGGCATGGATAGAAAGGTGAATCCTTATCCCTTTATATGGGCGGACGAAACTAAGCATCCCCACTTGCCTGGTAAAACTCGCTTATCCCCCAAGCGCCGCAATTGATGGCGCGGTTGGGTTACCCACGCCCGTATTGATGAGAATCCCGTAATAAGGGGACACGATCTCTGCTTTGACAAGATGTGTCGAAAAACTGCCTCACGTTATGTGCGGGGCTGGTTAAAAGGAACGGTTCGAATAATCACCGGGCCATAACAACGTCATGCTGCCAAAACAAGCCAGTAGATTAGATCTACAAAAATATTACTCTCTCTTCGGTGGAATGTGCAACTTATTTTGCAGGGTTGGACACTATCCTCGTATTCAAATTCTTATGCGGTGTATTCGGAGAAGGAACCCGCCCTGCAATGCCGAAGACAATACTGCGCGCCGGACTCATCGTCATTGAAGCCTGGTTCAGGGGCTACTGAGGGAGTCCTGCATTAGGGGGTCTCCGGACAGCCGGACTATATCCATTGGCCGGAGTGTTAGACTATGAAGATACAAGATTGAAGACTTCGTCTCGTGTCCGGGTGGGACTCTACTTGGCATGGAAGGCAAGCTAGGCAATACGAATATGGATATCTCCTCCTTTGTAACCGACCTTAAGTAACCCTAACCCTCTCCGGTGTCTATATAAACCGAAGGGTTTTAGTCCGTAGGACAACAATCACAACATACAATCATACCATAGGCTAGCTTCTAGGGTTTAGCCTCTCTGATCTCGTGGTAGATCTACTCTTGTACTACCCATATCATCAATATTAACCAAGCAGGACGTAGGGTTTTACCTCCATCAAGAGGGCCCGAACCTGGGTAAAACATCGTGTCCCCTGCCTCCTGTTACCATCCGGCCTAGACTCATAGTTCAGGACTCCCTACCCGAGATCCGCCGGTTTTGACACCGACAAGCCCCGTCTGGGTTGAGCCCATCCGGCTGGAATCTAGAAAAGTCAACTAAGACGTCTCGTCGGACCTGCGCAGACGTGACGGACATACCCTACAGTGGAGCATTGTTCCTACATCATGTGACACTTCACTGCGCTCCAATAGTGGTGCACTGTAGCCCACATCATCACATGACATCTCAATAGTGTAGTGGGTGTGTGGGCCACCCCTTGTCCCTGGGCACTAGTATATAAAGTGACCCAGGGGAGGCCTCACACAACCAGCCTCATTTGGCCACACCCACACATCCATCCATCCATGCCATGCCATGCACATTCATAGCCAGAGCCCTTGGCTCTCACGCCACACACACTCACGCTCGCTCGCACATGAGGCCGAGTAGAGAACAAGTGTAGTCAGCTTCCCGATTCATCCATATACAGCTCCAGGAGAAACTCTATACTGCTACGTATACACTGCATATATCATCAAACATGCAGGAGTAGGGGTATTATCTCTCCGGAGAGCCCCGAACTTGGGTAAATCACCGCGTGCTGTTTACCCAATCCCGTCCCTTGATCTCTAGAGCAGTCTTGCCCTCACCACAAGCCACCTCGTGGCATCTGTCGTCTCACGAACCCGCCCGCGAGATAACCATGACACCCGTGTCGAGAGGTATGAGACGTCTGACAGTACCTTGCCTACGAGATGGAGGAGAATAGCTCAACCAGTGAGCATGTGCTCAGATTGTCCGGGTGCTACAATTGCTTGAATCAAGTGGGAGTTAATCTTCTAGATAAGATAGTAATTCATAAAGTTCTCTAGTAACTATCACCAAGTTACTAGAACTTCGTGATGAACTATAATATGCAAGGGATGACAAAAACGATTCCCCGAGCTCTTCGCGATGCTGAAATCGGTGAAGGTAGAAATCAAGAAAAGCATCAAGTGTTGATGGTTGACAAGACCACTAGTTTCAAATAAAAGGGCAAGGGAAAGAAAGGGAACTTCAAGAAGAATGGCAAACAAGTTGCCACTCCCATGAAGAAGCCCAAAGCTAGACCCAAGCTTGAAACTGAGTGCTTCTACTACAAAGGAAATGGTCACTGGAAGTGGAACTGGCCTAGATACTTGGCAGATAAGAATGATGGAAAAGTGAACAAAGGTATATTTGATATACATGTTATTGATGTGTACTTTACTAGTGTTTATAGCAAACCCCTCGGTATTTGATACTAGTTCAGTTGCTAAGAGTAGTAACTTAAAACGGGAGTTGCAAAATAAACAAAGACTAGTTGAGGACGAGGTGACGATGTGTGTTGGAAATGATTCCAAGGTTGATAAGATCACCATCGCACACTCCCTTTACGTTCGGGATTAGTGTTGAACCTAAAATAAATGTTATTTGGTGTTTGCGTTGAGCATAATATGATTGGATCATGTTTATTGCAATACGGTTATTCATTTAAGTCAAAGAATAATTGTTCTTCTATTTACATGAATAAAACCCTCTGTGGTCATACACTCAATATAAATGGTTTATTGAATCTCGATCGTAGTGATACACATATTTATAATATTGAAGCAAAAAGATGCAAAGTTAATAATGATAGTGCAACCTATTTGTGGTAGTGCCATTTAGGTCATATTGGTGTAAAGCGCATGAAGAAACTCCATGCCGATGGACTTTTGGAATCACTTGATGCTTGCGAACCATGCCTCATGGGCAAGATGACTAAGACTCCGTTCTCCAGAACAATGGAGCGACCAACTAACTTATTGGAAATAATACATACTGATGTATGCGATCTGATAAGTGTTGAGGCTTGTGGCGGGTATCGTTATTTTCTGACCTTCACAGATGATTTGAGAAGATATGGGTATATCTACTTAATGAAACATAAGTCTGAAACATTTGAAAAGTCCAAACAATTTTAGAGTGAAGTGGAAAATCATCGTAACAAGAAAATAAAGTTTCTACGATCTGATCGCGGAGGCAAATATTTGAGTTACGAGTTTGGTCTTCATTTGAAAGAATGTGGAATAGTTTCGCAACTCACGCCACCTGGAACACCATAGCATAATGGTGTGTCTGAACGTTGTAATCATACTTTATTGGATATGGTGCGATCTATGATGTCTCTTACGGATTTACCACTACTGTTTTGGGGTTATACATTAGAGACAGCTACATTCACGTTAAATAGGGCACCATCTAAATATGTTGAGATGACACCATATGACCTATGGTTTGGCAAGAAACCAAAGCTGTCATTTCTTAAAGTTTGGGGTTGTGATGCTTATGTGAAAAGTTTCAAACTGATAAGCTCGAACCCAAATCGGAGTAGTGCGTCTTCATAGGATACCCAAAAGAAACTATTGGGTACACCTTCTATCACAGACCCGAAAAGGCAAGATATTTTGTTGCTAAGAATGGATACTTTCTAGAGAAGGAGTTTCTCTCGAAAGAAGTGAGTGGGAGGAAAGTAGAACTTGATGAGGTAATTGTACCTTCTCCCGAATTGGAAAGTAGTTCATCACAGAAATCACTTCCAGTGATTCCTACACCAATTAGTGAGGAAGCTAATGATGATGATCATGAAACTTCAGATCAAGTTACTACCAAACCTCGTAGGTCAACCAGAGTACGGTCCACACCAGAGTGGTACGGTAATCATGTTCTGGAAGTCATGTTACTAGACCATGATGAACCAATGAACTATGAGAAAGCGATGATGAGCCTAGATTCCGCAATATGGCTTGAGGCCATGAAATCTGAGATGGGATCCATGTATGAGAACAAAGTATGGAATTTGATTGACTTGCCCGATGATCAGTGAGTCATTGAGAATAAATGGATCTTCAAGAGGAAGACATACGCTGATAGTAGTGTTACTATCTACAAAGCTCGAATTGTCGCAAAATGTTTTCGAAAAGTTCAAGGTGTTGACTACGATGAGATTTTATCACTCGTATCGATGCTTAAAAGTCTGTCTGAATCATGTTAGCAGTTGCCGCATTTTATGAAATCTGGCAAATGGATGTCAAAACTGCATTTCTTAATGGATTTCTCAAAGAAGAGTTGTATATGATGCAACCAGAAGGTTTTGTCGATCCTAAAGGTGCTAACAAAGTGAGCAAGCTCCATCGATCCATCTATGGACTGGTGCAAGCATCTCGGAGTTGGAATATATGCTTTGATAAATTGATCAAAGCATATGGTTTTATACAGACTTGCGGTGAAGCCTGTATTTACAAGAAAGTGAGTGGGAGCACTACAACATTTCTGATAAGTATATGTGAATGACATATTGTTGATTGGAAATAATGTAGAATTTTCTAGAAAGCATAAATGAGTGTTTGAAAGGAGTTTTTCAAAGAAAGACCTCGGTGAAGCTACTTACATATTGAGCATCAAGATCTATAGAGATAGATCAAGACGCTTGATATATTTTCAATGAGTACATACCTTGACAAGATTTTGAAGTAGTTCAAAATGGAACAGTCAAAGAAGGAGTTCTTTCCTGTATTGCAAGGTGTGAAGTTGAGTAAAGACTCAAAACCCAACCACGGCAGAAAATAGAAAGAGAATGAAAAGTCATTCCCTATGCCTCAGTCATAGGTTCTATAAAGTATGTTATGTTGTGTACCAGACCTATTGTGTACCTCACCATAAGTTTGGCAAGAGGGTACAATAGTGATCCAAGAGTGGATCACTGGACAATGGCCAAAAATATCCTTAGTGGAATAAGGAAATGTTTCTCGGTTATGGAGGTGACAAAGGGTTCGTCATAAAGAGTTACATCGATGCAAGCTTTGACACCGATCTGGATGACTCTAAGTCTCGATCTAGATACATATTGAAAGTGGGAGCAATTAGCTAGAGTAGCTCCATGCAAAGCATTGTAGACATAGAAAATTTTCAAACTACATACGACTCTGAATGTGGAAGACCCGTTGACTAAATTTCTCTCACAAGCAAAACATGACCACTCTTTGGGTGTTAATCACATAGTGATGTGAACTAGATTACTGACTCTAGTAAACCCTTTTGGGTGTTAGTCACATGGAGATGTGAACTAATCACATAAAGATGTGAACTATTGGTGTTAAATCACATGACGATGTGAACTAGATTATTGACTCTAGTGCAAGTGGGAGACTCAAGGAAATATGCCCTAGAGGCAATAACAAAGTTGTTATTTATATTTCCTTATATCATGATAAATGTTTATTATTCATGCTAGAATTGTATTAACCGGAAACTTAGTACATGTGTGAATACATAGACAAACAGAGTGTCACTAGTATGCCTCTACTTGACTAGCTCGTTGAATCAATGATGGTTATGTTTCCTGACCATAGACATGAGTTGTCATTTGATTAATGGGATCACATCATTAGAGAATGATGTGATTGACATGACCCATCCGTTAGCTTAGCACGATGATTGTTTAGTTTATTGCTATTGCTTTCTCCATAACTTATACATGTTCCTATGACTATGAGACCATGCAACTCCCGAATACCGGAGGAACACTTTGTGTGCTACCAAATGTCACAACGTAACTGGGTGATTATAAAGGTGCTCTACATGTGTCTCCGATGGTGTTTGTTGAGTTGGCACAGATCAAGATTAGGATTTGTCACTCCGATTGTCGGAGAGGTATCTCTGGGCCCTCTCGGTAATGCACATCAATATTAGCCTTGCAAGCAATGTAACTAATGAGTTGGTTGCGGGATGATGCATTACAGAACGAGTAAAGAGACTTGCCGGTAACGAGATTGAACTAGGTATTGAGATACCGACAATCGAATCTCGGGCAAGTAACATAACGATGACAAAGGGAACAACATATATCATTATGCGGTTTGACCGATAAAGATCTTTGTAGAATATGTGGGACCAATATGAACATCCAGGTTCCGCTACTGGTTGTTGACCGGAGACATGTCTCGGTCATGTCTACATAGTTCTCGAACCCGTAGGGTTCGCACGCTTAACATTCGATGACGAGCGGTATTATGAGTTTATGTGTTTTGATGAACCGAAGGTTGTTCGGAGTCCTAGATGTGATCATGGACATGACGAGGAGTCTCAAAATGGTCAAGACATAAAGATCGATATATTGAAAGTCTATGTTTGGACATCGGAAAGGTTCCGAGTGAGTTCGGGCATATACCGGAGTACCGGGGGGTTACCGGAACCCCCCGGGGAGTATATGGGCCCTAATGGGTTTTAGTGGAGAGAGAAAGAGGCAGCCAGGGCAGGCCGCGTACCCCCTCCCCCTCTGGTCCGAATTGGACTAGGAAGGGGGGCGGCGCCCCCCTTTCCTTCCTCCCTTTCTCCCCCTTCCTTCTCTCCTAGTCCAACTAGGGAAGGGGGGAATCCTACTCCCGGAGGGAGTAGGACTCCTCCAGGGCACGCCATAGAGGGCCGACCCTCCCCCCTCCTCCAGTCCTTTATATACGGGGAGGGGGGCACCACATAGACACACAAGTTGATCATTGATCTCTTAGCCGTGTGCGGTGCCCCCCTCCACCATAATCCACCTCGGTCATATCGTAGCGGTGCTTAGGCGAAGCCCTGTTCCGGTAGCATCATCATCACCGTCATCACGCCATCGTGCTGACGAAGCTCTCCCTTGACACTCTGTTGGATCGTGAGTGCGTGGGACATCACCGAGCCGAACGTGTGCAGATCGCGGAGGTGTCGTACTTTCGGTACTAGGATCGGTCGATCGTGAAGACATACGACTACATCAACCGCGTTGTCATAACGCTTGCGCTTATGGTCTACGAGGGTACATAGACAATACTCTCCCCTCTCGTGGCTATGCATCACCATGATCTTGCGTGTTCGTAGGAAAATTTTGAAATTACTGCATTCCCCAACAGATAGGTAGGTATGGTGGCTATTTTGAGGAAGATATAAGGAGGCTTATGTGTGATAGAGCGTATCATATCACGGGGTTTGGAAGCACCGGCGAATTTTGCACCAACTATCGAGGTGAGAAAGGGCAATGCACGGTACCGAAGAGGCTAGCAATGATGGAAGGGTGAGAGTGTGTATAATCCATGGACTCAACATTAGTCATAAAGAACTCACATACTTATTGCAAAAGTCTAGAAGCTATCGAAACAAAGTACTACGCGCATGCTCCTAGGGGGATAGATTGGTAGGAAAAGACCATCACTCATCCCCGATCGCCACTCATAAGGAAGACAATCAATAAATACCTCATGCTCCAACTTCGTTACATAACGGTTCACCATACGTGCATGCTACGGGAATCACAAACTTCAACACAAGTATTTCTACAATCCACAACTACCCACGAGCATGACTCTAATATCACCATCTTTATATCGCAAAACTATTGCAAGGAATCAAACATATCATATTCAGTGATCTACAAGTTTTATGTAGGATTTTATGACTAACCATGTGAATGACTAATTCCTGTCCTCTCTCTAAATAGATATACGTGAAGCAAGAGAGTTTTTATTCTTTCTACAAAAGATATGCCCACGCTCTAACAAATATAAGTGAAGCAAAAGAGCATTCTATAAATGGCGGTTTTCTATGTGTAGGGAAACAGGCAATCCAAACTTCAAATGATATAAGCGAAGCACATGAAGCATTCTATAAAGCCATACTCAAATGATATAAGTGAAGTGCAAAGAGCATTCTATAAATCAACCATGGACTATCTTGTACCAGCATGGTGCATCAAAGAAAAGTGAAAACTAAATGCAAAAGACGCTCCAAGATTTGCACATATCACATGAACAAAACAAAAACGAAAACATACCGGTACTTGTTGAAGCAAGATGGGATGCCTTCCGGGGCATCCCCAAACTTAGACGCTTGAGTCTCCTTGAGTAGGACCTCCTCATGCTCCAACCGATGACATCCTCATGCTCCAACCGAAGACATACTCACCCCCTCTCGTTGCTATGCATCTCCTACATAGATCTTGCGTGATCGTAGGAAATTTTTTGAAATACTGCGTTCCTCAATAATCGGACCGCATACATCAGTATGTATTATTTCCATTAAGCCATTAGCTCGCTCCTTTGTTCTGGAGAACGGAGTTTTAGTCATCTTACCCATGAGGCATGGTTTGCAAGTATCAAGTGATTCCAAAAGTCCATCTGCATGGAGTTTCTTCATGCGCTTCACACCAACATGACCTAAACGCAGTGCCACAAGTATGTTGCACTATCATTATCAACTTTGCATCTTTTGGCATCAATATCATGAATATGTGTACCACTACGATCGAGATTCAACAAGAATAGACCATTCATAAAAGGTGCATGACCATAAAAGATATTACTCATATAAATAGAACAACCATTATTCTCTGAGTTAAATGAATAACCATCTCGCAATAAACAAGATCCAGATATAATGTTCATGCTCAACGCTGGCACCAAGTAACAATTATTGAGGTCTAAAACTAATCCCGAAGGTAGATGTATAGGTAGCATGCCGACGGCGATCACATCAACCTTGGAACCATTTTCGACGTGCATCGTCACCTTGTCCTTAGCCAATCTTTGTTTATTCCGCAGCTCCTGTTTTGAGTTACAAATATGAGCAACCAAATCAGTATCAAATACCCAGGCGCTACTGCGAGCATTAGTAAGGAACACATCAATAACATGTATATCAAATATACCTTCGATTCTCAAAAAATATATACATTGGTTCACTTTGCCATCCTTCTTATCTGCCAAGGATTTGGGGAAGTTCCTCTTCCAATGACCATTTCCTTTGCAGTAGAAGCACCCAGTTTCAGGCTTGGGTCCATCTTTGGGCTTGTTCACGGGAGCGGCAACTTGCTTGCTAGTCTTCTTGAAGTTCCCTTCTCTCCCTTGCCCTTTTTATTAAAACTGGTGGTCTTGTTAACCATCAACACTTGATGCTCTTTCTTGATTTCTACCTCCACCGATTTCAGCATCGCGAAGAGCTCGGGAATTGCTTTCGTCATCCCTTTCATATTATAGTTCATCACGAAACCTTTGTAGCTTGGTGGCAGTGACTGAAGAACTCTGTCAATAACACTCTCAACTGGAAGATCAATTCCTAGCTGACTTAAGTGGTTGTGGTACCCAGACATTTTGAGTATGTGTTCAGTGATAGAACTAACCCTGGCATTAGCTTAAAATATCAATTTAAACTCTTGGAACATCACATATGCTTCGTGGCATTCAAAACACTTTTGAAGTCCTGGTTCCAAGCCGTAAAGCATGGCACACTGAACTATTGAGTACTCATCAGATCGAGCCTGCCAGAAGTTCATAACATCTACTTCATCTCCTACAGTAGGTCTATCACCTAGCAGTGCATCAAGGACATAATTCTTCTGTGCAGCAATGAGGATAATCCTCAAGTTACAGACTCAGTCTGTGTAGTTGCTACCATCATCTAGCTTTCTCTAGGAACGCATTAAAACTCAAGGGAATGGAAGCATGGGCCATTGATCTACAACATATATTTTCAAAAACTATTAGGACTAAGTTCATGATAAATTTTAGTTCAATTAATCAAATTACCAATGAACTCCCACTTAAATGAACATCTCTCAAGTTTCTAAGTGATACATGATCCAAATCAATTATCCCATGTCCGATCATAACGTGAGATGGGTAGTCTTTAATGGTGAACATCTACGTGTTGATCATATCTACTATATGAATCATGTTCGACCATTCGGTCTCCAGTGTTCTGAGACCATGTCTGTACATGCTAGGCTCGTCAAGTTTAACCTAAGTATTATGCATGTGCAAAACTGGCTTACACCCATTGTATGTGAACGTAGAATCTATCACACCCGATCATCATGAGGTGCTTCGAAACGACAAACTTTGGCAATGGTGCATAGTCGGGGAGAACATTTTCTATCTTGAAATTAAGTGAAGGGATCATCTTATAATGTTACCGTTCTAAGCAAAATAAGATGCATAAAGGATAAACATCACATGCAATCAAAATATATGACATGATATGGCCATCATCGTCTTGTGCTTTTGATCTCCATCTCCAAAGCAACGGCATGATCTCCATCATCACATGTGCGACACCTTGATCTCCATCGTTGCGTCGGGGTCGTCTCGCCATCTATTGCTTCTACAATTATTGCTAATGCATAGCGATAAAGTAATGCAATTACATGGCGTTTAGTGATTGACACGTGGGTCATACAATATTTAAAGACAACCCTAAGGCTCCTGCCGGTTGTCGTACTCATCGACATGCAAGTCGTGAACTTATTACAAAACATGATCATCTCATACATCAACATATATCATATCACATCTTGACCATATCACATCACAACATGCCCTGCAAAAACAAGTTAGACGTCCTCTACTTTGTTGTTGCAAATTTTGTGTGGCTACTACGTGCAACTAGCAAGAACCATTCTTACCTGCACAATTAACCTTCCGCAAGGACCGCCGTAGTCAAATCAAATTCAACTAAAGTGGGAGAAATAGAGACCCTCTAGCCACCTTTAGGCAAAACAAGTTGCATCTTAGTCGGTGGAATCGGTCTCATGTACGTGGACATGTAAGGTTGGTCCGAGCCACTTCATCCGACAATGTCGCCGAATCAAAATAAGACATTGGTGGGAAGCAATATGAACATCACCGCCCACAACTCCTTTGTGTTCTACTCGTGCATATCATCTACGCATAGACCTGGCTCATGATGCAATGTTAGGGAACGTTGCATGGAAAACAAAAAATTTCTACGCACACAGAAGATCTATCCATGAAGATGCATAGCTATGAGAGGGGGAGAGCATCTACATACCCTTGACGATTGCTAAGCAGAAGCGTTTATCAACGCGGTTGATGTAGTCGTACAACTTCATGATCCGTACTGATCAAGTACCGAACACACGGCACCTCCGCGTTCAGCACATGTTCAGCTTGATGACGTCCTCGCCTTCTCGATCCAGCAAGAGGGGCGAAGTACTAGATGAGTTCCGCACGACGACATGGTGACGGTGATGGTGAAACTTTTCCACAGGGCTTCAATAAAGCACAACGGATTTGGACGGAGGAGGAACTAGAGGGAGAGAGGGCGCCGCACACGGCTTGGAATCGTGGTGTGTGTTGCCCCTTCCCCTCCTCTCTCTCTCTCTCTCTCTCTCACACACACACACACACACACACACACACATATATATATATATATAGGTGGAGGGGGGAGGGGAGGCTGCCTAGGGCGCGCCCCAAGGGGGGCGGCGACTGCCCTAGCCGCGCCCCCTTCCTTCTTAGGCGTGTGGGGAGAAGGCGGGAGGGGAGGCACCCCTCCCCCCTTTTCCTTTCCTTGAGCGTGGAAGAGAAGGCAAGAGGGGGCTAGCCCTCTTCCTTCCTTCCCTAGGGCCGGCAGCCAAGAGGTGGGGCGCGCCAGCCCCAAGTGGGCTGGTGTGCTCTCCGTCGCTGGCCTGTTTGGCCCAATAAGGTCCCCTGGCCTTTCGGAACCCCTTTCTGTGATCCGATAAATATCCAGTGCATTCCAAAACTCTTCCGGAGACCAAATACTATCATCCCATATGTCAATCTGTACCTCTGAACCATTCGGAGCTCCTCGTCATGTTTGTGATCTCATCCGGGACTCTGAACAACATTCATTCACCAACATACATAACTCATATAGTACTATATCGTCAATGAACGTTAAGCGTGAGGACCCTACGGGTTTGAGAATGATGTAGACATGACCAAGACGCTTCTCCGGTCAATAACCAATAACAGGACCTAGATGTCCATGTTGGTTCCTACATATTCTACGAAGATCTTTATCGGTCGAACCTTTATGACAACATACGTAGTTCCCTTTGTCCGTCGATATGTTACTTGCCCGAGATTCGATTGTCGGTATCTCCATACCTAGTTCAATCTCATTACTGGCAAGTCTCTTTACTCGTTCCGTTATACATCATCTTGTAACTAACTCCTTAGTTACTTTGCTTGCAAGCTTCTTGTGATGTTGTATTACCGAGAGGGCCCAGAGATAGCTCTCCGTCATACGGAGTGACAAATCCCAATTTCGATTCACGCCAACTCAACACACCTTTGGAGATACCTATAGAGCACCTTTATGATCACCCAGTTACGAAGTGACGTTTGGTAGCACACAAGATATTCCTTCGGTATCCGAGAGTTGCATGATCTCATGGTTGAAGGACTATGTATTTGACATTAAGAAAGCAGTAGCAATAAACTGAATGATCATATGTTATGCTAACGGATGAGTCTTGTCCATCACATCATTCTCCTAATGATGTGACCCCATTATCAAATGACAACTCATTTCTATGGTCATGAACCTTAACCATCTTTTGATCAACGAGCTAGTCTAGTAGAGGCTTATTAGGTACTTGGTATTCGATTATATATTCACACATGTATTTCAGTTTTGGATCAATACAATTATAGCATGAATAATAAACCTTTATCATGATTAAGGAACTATAATAATAACCACTTTATTATTGCCTCTATGGCATATTTTCAACAAATTCAGGTAGGAGTGGTTTTCTGGCACAATCTTTTTTTGTGTGTTTCTTGTGTTAGCTTTTATCTCTTTTTTTAAGCTTTTTTGGTTTCCTGTGTTTCCTTACAGTTTTCTTGGTTTTCTTTTTAGTTTTTTTGTTTCTTTCTTCCATTTTACCACTTTTTTTAATTTTCCTGTTTTCAACACATGTCTACCTTTTTTATGTACACATTTTATATTTTTCATACATGCATATTTTTTTATAAATGTTGAATTTGTTTAAAATACATAATGAACATTTTCTTCACTAAACATTTATGAATATATTTTTTAATACATGTTAAAAACAAATACTTAATTTTTTTGAATTCATGGTGTATTTAAAAACAGATAAATTATATGTTTTGTTGGAATATATATACATTTAAAATATTTTCCCATACCATAAACCAAATAAAAAAATAAAATTGAAAATAGCAATTGCATGTGCCTACATACTCTTTCTTTTGAGGGGGATCTACATACTTCTTCATTGTTTTTCCTTGGTATTCTATCTTTCTTTGTTTTTCATCGGGTTTTCCATAGTCATACACGTACGCATGGAAATGTATGATATGTATGCTTACATACTTTTCTATGCGCACACGTATCATTATCGGCTGGCCCATTTAGAACCGTGCTAAGTCGAGGGAGCTCTCTAGCATCTACTCCCTCCGGGAAATTCCTATTCAACGCATTCTGCGTCAAAATGTCGCCAATCGCACATGCAACCTAACGTAGCGACCGATTTGGGCTGGCCTGTCTATAACGTACATACAGGTTTTTCAGGTTTCGGTTTTGGGAAACTTCTAGAGGTTCCTAGCTGGTTTTTACCGGTTTTGGGAACCTTCTAGAAGGTTTCTGAAACAATTTTTTTAATTTTTCCATTTTGTTTTCTTTTTCTGTTTTTTCCTTTTTTTGTTTCTTTTCTCCTTTCTTTTACTTTCTTTTTCTTTTTCACGTTTATTTTTTCCGAAAAAATTTCTAAAAATATTGTTCATTTTTAAAAAATGTTTCTGTTTTCATAATTAGTTCGCAAATTCAACGAAAATCACATTTTTATAATTTGTTCCCAAATTTAAAAAATGTTCGGGAGAATTTCATAATCTTTTTGTGTTTTAAAAAAAACGCTCATAACTGTGGGGTGTTTTTGAACTTGTTCCTGTTTTTGAAAAAATGTTCGCATATTGAAAAAGTTGCTGATAATTCAAAAAAAGTTCTCGTTTTCAATATTGTTCCCTTTTTACAAAAAATGTTTGAGATTCCCAAAAAATGTTTGAGTTACGAAAAGTTCGTTAGCAAATTTCGAAAGTGTTCATTTTTCTAAATATGTTGGCATTTGTGAAAAAGGAAACCACGTTCAAAATTTTAAGAAAAGTTTATTTTCTTTCCCTGCCTATAGTTTATATAAATTGAGCTGGACTTTTAGACAAACAAGTCTATGAACACAGTGGCTAGCGACATGGTTCAATCACTGGAGGCCGTGGGTTCTATCCTATACAGACACGTTTTGGCTAATTTTTTGCAAGCTGTTCTCTAAATGTTGCCGTTGTATTTCATTTCTTTACATATCGTATTGCAAACATTCCATTAGAGTCAGCTGGTCGCATTGGCCAGGGGCGTTTTTGTGCGAACCATCGACAGTTGCCGCAAAAAGCAACAAATAGGAGGTCCCTTCCCTCCGTTTCTAAATATAAGTCTTTTTAGGGATTTTAATATAGACTATATATGATGAATCTATACTCTAAAATGCGTCTATATACATATGTATGTAGTTTATATTGAGATGTCTAAAAAGACTTATATTTAAAAACAAAGAAAGTAGAATTTCTGTCAGAGAGGGACACTATTGCCAAAACCTATATCTCGCTTATAGCGAGTCCGACCATACTCTCGCCTGAACGGTTTCTTTCTGGTCAAATAGTATTTGGGCTGGCTAACTTTTCAGTTGTTCATCTAGCGTCACAGCGTGCATAGGGAGGACGAGCGCTCTGTACAGAAGCTCCCCTAGGGTTTTCCTAGGGTTCCACCCATCCTCTGGCGATTGTGCCAGAGTCCATGTCAAATCTCGCCGGATCGCCGGGGTTCCCCGATAACCAGCAAGATCAAC
>NC_041382.1:171636490-171637407 GCF_002162155.2 Triticum dicoccoides | reverse complement strand
CGATGGCGCCGAGTGGGGGGATGGCATCGGAGGATGGTGATCGAGTTCGGGAGGTGGGAGTAGAGGAGCAGGCTAGTAGAAGGGACGGAGGAAGGAGCAGATGGGGGGATTACACGGATGAGGAGGAGGATTATGGCGACGACGTTGACGCTGATCCAGATCTGGAGAATCAGTTTGCGGGGATGAGGCTGCATGGGAAGGAGGAAGAAGATCTTGATTTCTCGGCTGAGGTAGATGATCTGGTTAAGGACGTCCACTGGCTTGCACTGTTCCGAGTTCATGCTACAAAACCTTTTAGTCATGCGGCTCTCCTTTCCCAGATGCGTAATGCTTGGATGGCGGCGCAGGGGGTCACTTTCAACATCAAGGGGCCTAATCTTTTCTTGGTGCAGTGTCACTGCTTGGGGGACTGGAGGAAGATCATGGAGGGAGGTCCGTGGCTGTTCCGTAGGGCACCGGTAGTTTTGCAGGAGTATGATGGTTTCTCGGATGTGAACGAGTATAAACTCAACATGATACCAGTATGGACTAGGGTCAAAGGCCTGCCTGATGGTTTGACAAGGAAGCGGCAGCTTGCTGAAAAAGTGGCGGCGAAGGTCGGCGAGCCCCCTTTCAATGTGATCGTCAACGAGGGGCGCATCAACCCAGCCAGCACCCTGCGGGCGAGGGTGTTTGTTGACGTGAATACACCGCTGGTTCATTTTGTTCATATAACTTTGAAGGAACGGAAGAAATACAGCGTATATTATGAGAAACTCCCAGATTTTTGCTTTGCCTGTGGTCTCATGGGTCACCTTGCGGATGAATGTGGGGATGGAGTGCACGACCCAAGATCTTTTGAATGGGGGGAGTGGCTGCTGTGGGAACCGGAGATTCCAGCGGGCCAAACTTTTGGTGCCCGGGGAAGAGGTGATGGA